>NW_021824684.1:0-2500 GCF_006345805.1 Octopus sinensis | reverse complement strand
CATGCTGGGGCACCAAATTGAAGGGTTTAGTTGAAAAATATCAATCCCAAGCACTAATTTTTTTTTAAGCTTGGTACTTATTCAGTCAGTATCTTTTGCCCAACTGCTAAGTTACAGGAATGTAAACAAACCAATACTGGTTGTCAAGGTAGTGATGGATGACAAATACCTATACAAAGACACACATAGATATACATCCATCCATCCTACATACATATATACATCCATACTTGCTTATATATGTATGTATATATATATGATTTGATTTTGATTTTTGATTTTTCCAGTTTCAGCTCATGAGCTGTGGCCATGCTGGAGCACCGCCATTAAACATAGTTATCACCTCCCCGGTGCAGAATCGAACCCCGGTCTCCCGCGTGACAGGCGGGGATACTTACCACTATACTACTATACCACTATACTACTATACTACTATACTATATATATATATATATATAATATATATATATATATATATACATATAGGCACAAGCATGGCTGTGTGGTAAGTAACTTGCTTCCCATCCTCATGGTCCTGAGTTCAGTCCCACTATGTGGCACCTTGGGCAAGTGTCTTGTACTATAGCCTTGGGCTGATCAAAGCCTTGTGAGTGGATTTGGTAGACAGAAACTGAAAGAAGCCCATCATATAGATATGTGTGTGTGTCTGTCTGTTTGCGTCCCCATCACTATTGCTTGAAAACTGATGCTGGTGTGCTTGCCTCTCTGTAACTTATCAATTCTGCAAAAGAGATTGATAGAATAAGTACTAGGCTTAGAAAGAATATGTCTTGGGGTCAGTTTGTTCAATTAAAACCCCTTAAGATAATGCTCCAGTATGGTTGCAGTCAAATTACTGAAACAAGGAAACGAATAAAAGAACATATATATATACATATATCTCTTTCACTTGTTTCAGTCATTTGACTGCGGCCATGCTGGAGCACCACCTTAGTCGAGCAAATCGACCCCGGGACTTATTCTTTGTAAGCCTAGTACTAATTCTATCGGTCTCTTTTGCCAAACTGCTAAGTGACAGGGACGTAAACACACCAGCATCGGTTGTCAAGCAATGCTAGGGGGACAAACACACACACAAACACACACACATATATATATATATATATATATATATATACATATATACAACAGGCTTCTTTCAGTTTCCGTCTACCAAATCCACTCACAAGGCATTGGTCGGATCGGGGCTATAGCAGAAGACACTTGCCCGAGATGCCACACAGTGGGACTGAACCCAGAACCATGTGGTTGGTTAGCAAGCTACTTACCACACAGCCACTCCTGCGCCTATGTGTAATTGTGGGGGAGAGTAATATATGTTTATTTGCTAAAAAAAAACTTGAAACCCAGGTTTGACCGTAATAAAATAAGAAGGTAAATGTTTTTATTTTTTATTCTCTTCGAAATTGCTCTTAAATGTGGTTTTGGTCATTTTGACTGCTTCTTCTAGTGTGTAAAGTTGCTTGTTGAAGGCAACTTCTCTTGTATTTAAATGTACACTATTTTATATTGAGAATATGTTGTCCATTGACTTTTTTTAAACATGCTAGGTCACTGGTAGGGAAATTTCTGAAAAAAACTTGCTACCCTATATATTTTACGTATATGTTCTTAGCAATTTTAGAAGATTAGTTCGGCATTTATTCATTTACTGCTGAATGAAGCTGCACTTGCGCGGTGAATCTGAAAATTATAATGTATAACAACGAGATACGTGTTATTTGTCTCTTAATTATATGTTAGTGTTATGGCACGGTCATTGATGAGAATTTTGCCTGGCAAATTATTTTATTTGCTAAAAAATTTGAAACCTAGGTGTGACCGTAATAAAATAAAAACGTAAAAGTTGTTATTTTTCATTCCCTTCGAAATTGCCCTTAAATGTGGTTTTGGTCGTTTTGACTGCTTCTTCTATCATGTAAAGCTGCCTGTTGAAGGCAGCTTCTCTTGTGTTTAAAGTAACTTACTACATATATATATATATATATATATATATATATATATATATTATATATATATAATATATATATATATATATATATATATATATATATATATATATATATATATAACAGAAAAGGGAATTTCGATTACCCCCACGTCGTGAGTTGTAATGTATATAAGAAATTAAAATAGGAAAATGCGCACACTCACATAGTTTTAATATAATTTTTAATATATCGACCGGTTTCGCTATCGCTATTCATGATATTATGTTTTACTTATTTGAATATATATTTTTTCTTAAGAAGAAGTTTTGTCCATGTCGTGTGTGATGAAATTCACCAGTGAATGACTTCACAAGTAAATAAATAAAGGGAAGTAATTGGTTGTCGTTATTATTGCTATTCTTGTGGGTAAGGGAGATAACTGTTCAAGTACCAGTAAAGAGACTACTAACAAATGCGAAGCTTTACAAAACACCACACGAAACCAACGGTTGAAAAATGTGGATGCCCAAACTGTGGAACCTGCCCAA
>NW_021824683.1:7500-30000 GCF_006345805.1 Octopus sinensis | reverse complement strand
TGTGTGTGTTGTGTGTATATATGCATATGCATATACGTATATATGTGTGTGTGTATATATATGTATATGTATATATATAGATATAAGTGTGTGTGTGTATGTGTGGGTATATATACATATATGTATACGTGTGTGTATATATATATATATATGCATATATACATGTATATATATTATGCATATGTATATATATATGGCATCGTATATACATATATGTATATAATGGATATATATACACAGACATATATATATATATTATACATATGGATATATATATAATCATATATACATATATGTAAATAATGTGTATATATATATATATAATCATATATACATATATGTATATAATGTGTATATATATATATATACAGACACACACACACACACACACACACACACACACACACACATATATATATATATGTATTTATATTTATATATACGTACATATATATATATTTCTGAATATATGTGTGTGCGTAACCGCACATGGTCTAGTGGTTAAGGTGTTGCACACAGTCGCAAGCTCATGGCTCCAGTTGCTGGACCCGGTGGTGCAGAACACGTCATTCCACAGAAACTGAAATCCAAGCAATGTTCATTAGTCGCAAAGTATAACATAAAACAAATAAAGGAACGAATATATTGGTATCAATTTATTATCCAGTAACGATCATTTCAATAACAAACGGGATAGTTATATCATTACATATATAAAGAGCAGTTAGCAAAATTTATTTGGGACCTATTAAGATATTTTATGATATTTACTACAAGGGAAAGTGCTTTTCCAGCACTGGGAAGAAATTTGCAGGAATATCTGTGGCCACCGACCTAATGAAAATTTACATGACATTAATCGAAATTCTGTAATCCTCGAGCAATGCATATCTAAAATTTTTGCATTGAAATTCTGATCATCCTTGTGCTGTGAATATGTAAACTCTCCGCCAATGAGGAACTATTTTTTCAAAATGTCGATTACTACAACACTGCTTTAGCTAAAGCTAGATACACTGATAAAATTGATGTGGCTGTGTGGTAAGTAGCTTGCTTACGAACTACATGGTTCCGGGTTCAGTCCCACTGCGTTGCACCTTGGGCAGGTGTCTTCTGCTATAGCCTCGGGCCGACCAAAGCCTTGTGAGTGGTAGATTTTCCCAAATATTATACAAACTTGATAACTTTTAATATGTACAATATGTTGTAATTAATGATTCACTCGTTATTATACAGTGTTATTTTCTATATTGAATACTCTACCTAAGTTTACAAATGTTGTACATTGATATATATATTCAAAACTACGAATATATATATGTATATTTACTCATGGCTACATAATCTTGCAAACAAGTTACATACATTTTGTGAAGGGTGTCTAGGGACAGCATGTTTAGTGTATACAAAAGTTACGCATTTACAACATTCAGTGCCAACGCTACAAATGTATATAATATTCATTAACATTCACTGCAAAAGTTCTTGAAGAACAAAATTTCTTTTAAAGGCATGAGGTGGCACCAACACACCATCTAAATGTCCAAGTTGTAATTTCAAATTACCTCTAATTATTGTTCTGCCTAAATCAAGAAGTACATGCATGCAGTGTAAATAGGCTAAAGTTGAATATATTTGAGCGATTGGGAGTGTGTACGAGTGTGTGTGTGTGTGTGTGTGTGGTGTGTGTGTGTGTCAAAGCAGGGTCTTCCATCTAGGTAAAAGAACTAAACCCTTCACAAGACTTAGAGTGCTTCCCCAAAGTACGCCCACTACCTATGGGTAGTGGGCGTACTCATTGCTCATCCAGTTACATAAACCATTCGGATCCATTTTTTCAGAGAACTTGCCATGGAGAAGCACCTTCTTTGCTCAATTTCCGTTTCGATTGGTACTTGTAAAAAACCAAATGGATGTTGGGTCTTTGAAAATTGTCCACATCCGTGAACTGAAATTGTCTGGAAGTTCTCTAAGCTGATTTTCAACACCCTCAGTATATCTCAAAAAATCGTTTCTCTTTCTTCCTCCCCTTCCCTCGCTCATTCCTGCTACTAACGTTCTTTAGAATCAAGATATAACGTTCCAACCGCATTATTTCTCGACAGGTGATTTAATGCTTCGAGGTTACAGATTGTTTGGTCTAAATATTATGTATAATAAGTTAACTAGCCTTATATTGGGAGCGACTGTTAAGGATGAATTTTTGGAAATCTTTCCTATATTTATCTAATGTAAGACTGTTTGGGATACTGCAAAATCATTATCCTTTGCATAAACAAAGTCGAGCAAGATTATGTCTATAGTTAATAACTCTAACCGTGCTCTCATATTAAAAAAAGTTCGCAATATAAGTAGAATATCTAATATACGATATGTCATGTACTAAGTTATAAGTGATAGGCAGAAATTTCACCAATAGTTGGTTGGTTGGTTAGTTGGTACTGTTATTTTAACCCCAGTTCAGTTCTGATTAGACACAGCTACCAGGTCGTGAATCAACATAGAGACACCATCGACGGCTTGTGCAATCCTCACGTTGGCTCGTTGTACAGTTTAGTCAAACGAGGAAAGGGTAGTAACTTCATATAAGACAATATACAGTAAAACGTAGTTATCTCAATGCATTGGAAAAGTGAGTGTAAAGAAGCAGTTTAAAAGAGGGTGTAGAGGATCACTCTAACCCAAACACTTACAGCAAATATACACAGAAAACGCAATATTATACAAAGCACCTTACTGTAAAAATGAAAAGTAGGGAGAAATTTCTTCGCCTAAATTAAAAGAAATATTTTTCAGAGAGTCATAAATGCAACAAATGTTTAACAAAAATAACGTCGGAAAATATCGGCAGCATGATAATGATGAATTTCGGAAAGACGTGGCCTAATACTACCGGGGAAGATAAATGTAATAGCAGGAGAAATGCTCAGTTAAAACAATATTTAAAAAGCGAAGATAAAAATCTCAGTTGAGTAGCATAGAAATAATGACATATTATATTGGTATGAGCGAAGGCAGGTTTAAAAATTGCTCACTCATAGATCCATCTTTAGAAATGAAGAAATAAGGAATATTATTGTTTTATCCATGTAGTTTTAGTTATTCTTTCTATATCACTAGAAAGAACGATGAATTGACTATTTCAATATTAGCTGATCAATCATCAAAAGTAATACATCTCTTATTATAAAAGGCAGATTTTATCTGCCTCCCTTTGGGAGTTATATAAATCTACAATATAGGATTTCTTCAATTACAATTTACCTAGCATTTTTAAGAGTACAATGCATCGGGTCATGCCAGGTCCAGTTTTTAAAATTTAAACTCCAATTAAGCAAAATTTACAGAAAACTCACATTCTGGTGTGTATGTCAAATGCTTTTCTTAGTCTGGTTTACAGCACACGCAAACGCACACACACAGTGTGCAACGAATAAAATGAAAGTAAATAGCGACAGAGTGATTTGAGGAAGACTAAACTGAAAGTATTTAAACCACTACTCAAAAAATAAAGAAACACAGCAAACAGAAACAAATAAATACATAACGATTTACTCCTCACACAATTTCTTCAATTAGAGTTTACCTAAGATTTTTCAGAGTACTTCAGTGGGTGATGCCATAAAAAATTTCTTTCAATTTTACCACCAATTAAGACAAAATTCGAGAAAACTCAATATTTTAACATATCACTCCGAAAGCATTGATGTACATGTGTGCGTGCGTGAGTGTGTGTGTGTCATTCCTCACACACACGCATACACATACATATACAACTACATACACATACAACTACATAGAAACACGTGTGTGTTTGTTATTAGTAAAAAAGGCGCCAAAACACAACTCACTTATCATTCCAACACATTTGCAAAGACACACGGACGGACAGAAAAGGTAAATTGGTTTTTATTTTACTCTGTATATATTTTATTATATAATATTATATATAGATATATGTATATATAATTGCAGTATGAAACAGTGTTTATGTATAAACAGACGACACTTATATATAGTTATTATAATAAGAGATTAATAAATGTATGCATCCGTTTAACCCTTTCGTTACCAAGCCGCCCGAATTTACCTATTCATATTTAAATGAGAATATCAGAGCAAATCTCTTTAGTACATTCGTGAAAACACGTATTATACTTCGTAAACACTTCAACTACAGTTTTGTACAAAAACGAAGTGTAATTTTAATTCCGTGAATTATGGGAGATTTTTTTCCGAAATTTGTTCCTATTGTGTTTTCAAAATTTGTAATTCTGACAAAAAATGGATACGAATTTCATTATATCAAGCAGCGAGTCAGAATTCGAAGGATTTTCTACTGAAGACCTTCATAAATCTAACTCTATGACTGAAAAAAAAAAGCATCTTTATATAAGAGTGAAGTTGTGTGTCTGTCTCCTACGATTTAGATTCCTAACTACTCCCACATTTTGCGGTGCAGTTTAACCAAAAGCGGGTATCTTATAGTCGTGATTCATATCGAGCCCTTCTGGGTATTAGCGTGCGTCTACGATGAGTCTACGATTAAAAAAAAAATTACCATCATATTTTTCCATTTTAATGCATTTTTTCGCTTTTATATAAGGGAAGTAACTCTCTAAAAATATCTACGATGTGTCAACGATTTAAAAAAAAAATTTACCTTAATTTTTTTTCAATTTTTAATGCATTTTTTGCTATTTTTTGGCTATAACTCTCTAAAAATGCTTATATAGTTATTTCCCTTACAAACCCGAGCAACGCCGGGCGATACTGCTAGTCCTGTATAAAACGAAATCATTAACAGTGCCCTTCCTCGTTGGGCTAAACCATGCTACAAGCCAGTAAGAGGATTGCACGAGCCGTCGAGAGCGTCTCTATGTTGTTCCACGAACAACGAACGAACAAACGAACGAACGAACGAACAAACCAACCACCTACTGGTAAAATTTCTGCCTATCACTTATCACAAATAATAATAGATAAATAAAACCAAACACGAAAAACATGCATCCACGTTCGCACCCACCATGGTTACCACAAATACCATTATCATCACCGTACTCAATGCTTCTATCACTGCAATCACTTCTACTCTAACCATCGCTACGTCCACCGCTACTAGTTTTTACCACTGCCTAGCTACCATTTTTACCAGTGCTACCAAAACTATCGTCTCAAACCACAATCATTGCGAACTGGTAGAATCGTTTGCGTATCGGACAAAATATTTAGCGGCATTTCGTCCGTCTTAATGTTCTGAGTTCATATTCCACCGAGGTTGACTTTGTCTTTCATCCTTTTGTGGGGTTGATAAAATAAGTACCAGTTGAGTACACTGAGGGGTGAGGGGTTGGTGTAATCAGCTAGTCCCCACCACCACAAAATTTCAGGCTTTGTGCCTACAGTAGAAAGGATTATTAGTGTCACTTTCACCACCACCACCACCACCACCACCACCATCACCACCGCCGTCGTACCACATCATCATCTTCATTATTACAACTACCATCATCGACGTCCATTAGCCAGCTACACACACACACACACACACACACTCTCTCTCTCTCTCTCTCTCTCTCTCTCTCACATATGCACACTTAATGCACACACATACACACAAAAACCATCGGTATTACCTTATTACCTCCACCAACGACACGCCACTATTATTACAGTCCCAACTTGGGGAGGAATAGTATTACAATAATCGCCACCACCGCCGCTGCAGCCACAAACACCACAATCACCACACCACCACCACCACTACTACCATTATCACCACCACCATCACCATCTCTTCCTCCTCCACTACTATCATTATCACCACCGTACCAGCACCACCACCGCCACCACCATCAATACGACCACTGCTGCCAACATCATAAATCTCGTCATAGAATGCCGTTTATTTAGCAGCCCAAGAAGTGTTTGTCAGTAAACCAATGCTGACCTGTAAAAGAGAAAGAATGAGGGAAGAAAAGGAGAGAGAGAGAGAGGGAGAGACTGAGACATACAGAGTGAGTGAGAGAGCGAGAGGGAGGGAGGGAGAAAATGAGGGAGGTATGGGCTGGGTATGCAGAATGAAGAAATAAAAAGGACGTAAGAAAATGAAACAAAACAAGCAAGGAACCATAATTAATGACGTCAGTAAATCAGATGTCACCGGAAGTGACCAGCTGTATCCACTGGAGACAATTGAATCGTATATACATACATACACACACACATACATACATACATACATACATACATACATACAAATATACATACATACATATATATATATATATAAATAAATACACACACACATTATAAATGTGTGTATATATTTGTATTTATTTATGCACGCGTGCATATACATAGATACATACATACAAACATGCATATATATGTACATACATGTATCTATGATATGCATATATATATATATATATATAAAGATGAATAAATTGACAGTGGAAAAGAAAGATAGATAGGTAAGTAGATAGATGGAGAGAGAGGGAGAGATGGATAGAAAAAGAGAGGAAAAACATCTAGCTACCAAACTACATATACTCTTGCAGATAAACATGCCATATCGAGCGATGTTATCTGTTTGCTGTCTCTATGTCATTTTTATTTTATCTGTTATATTTTGTCCAATTTGCAACCCATCTGTGCCATAAGGAATGAACAGAACATTGCAAAGAGAACTAGAAATAAAAGATCGATTTTTAGCAACCGTCCATCGGTTACAGTATGATATACGTAGCGATAAAATCCTCAAAAGTTGTTTCAAGAAATATAGCGAGTATCTTTGATGAAAGGAGATTGTATAAGGCATGATACCTTCCAAGAATACAAAGGAACCTATAGATTTAGAAGGCTTTATTTCATTATACCGAGTTATTTTTTCGTTTCCGTTCATTAAAATCTTTTTATTTAAAAAAAAAAAAGAATTCTTTCAACGATTCAAAATTTTTTAATCTTCTCGTCAATGCGTAGAAAATACAACTTCTGGTATGTTGTCAATGGAGTCTCTAAGTTGACTAAAATTTCAAACTTTAAGGACTTGTAACTTTTTGTTATTAATTTATATAGAAAATGCATGGGGTTTTCTTCACCAACATTCAAAGCTACATCAGTATAGAAGATTTGAAAAAATTCTGTCAGTAGGAGAATTTTTAAAAAGATCCGATGAAAATGCATCTATGTAAAACATAACAGTATGATAAATCATGTTCATTAGCGAGAATAAGAACGATGTCACACAAATACTTCATACTTTCCGGCAGATTCGAACGTGAATTAAGTAAAGAAAAATATATAAATCATCGTTCCGTTTCTCGCTGGTCACGATTTATTATCGGTTGGCAAGCATCAGAAAATAATTTGCTTGCTTAACTTATAAAAAAGAGCTACAAACTTTTGTTAGTTTCATAGTCCGGGAAAACTATAACTGAAGAGACAAAACGTTGTCGAAACAGAGGTGTCCCATGTCGAATGTGTTATGAACGCATAACCGTCTGAAAAGAGAAGCTGTTCTCCGATGACGAAATACAATAGAAATTAGCACGTTCAAATCTGTCAGAACTTATTTAGAATGATTAAGTATTATTGCCTTGTGTGTGTGGATTTGGTAGACGGAAAATGAAAGATACCCGTTGTATATGTATATATTTATGTGTGTGAGTGTCTTTGTGTCTGTTTGTCCACCCACGTCGCTTGACAACCGATGGTGCTGTGTTTACACCGCCGTAACCTAACGGTTCGGCAAAAGAGTCCGATAGAATAAGTACTAAGCTTAAAAAGAATAAGTCCTGGATCGATTTCTTTGATTAAAAACTCTTTAAGGTGGTGCTACAGCATGGCCGCAGTCAAATGACTGACACAAATAAAAGAATAAAAGAATATATACACATATAGATAGGCAGGCAGATAAAAATAAAAAGACAGATAGATAGATAGAAATAGACAGTCAGACAGATAGTTAGATAGGGGGAGAGACGGACTGACAAATAGGAAGATCGAGCAAGCCAGAAAGATAGATAGATAGATAGATATATAGATAGATAGATAAATAGATAGATAGATAAATAGACTGATAGATAGACGGAGGGAAGAATGAGCAATTTAGACATAGAGAGACAGAGAGAAAGAGTCAGATAGATACTCAGGCATATAAAGGGATAGAAGGATAAAAGGAAAATAAATAGCTAAATGAAAATTGCAGCAAAAATGCAGAAGATGCAGATGGTGTGTCACCGTAAGATGTCGAGAAGGGGATGGGTTAAAGTGAATATTTATGGTCAAATCATTCCCGGTTGTTAGAAAAAAAAATAATAAAAAAATGAATTTCAAACATCTATAATGTTTTTTTTCAGTTTTATTTTGTTTGATTGTCTACGTCCCCTTCGTAAGGAAAGAAAGAATGGCATACGAAAATGATGAACACGCCCATCCATCCATCCATCCATCCATCCATCCATCCACATACACACATGCATACATACACACATGCATACATACATACATGCGTACTTGCTGCATGCATGCATACATACATGCATACTAGTAGTAGCTCGAGTATAGTCACTTCGGAACTGCAGCACCCCCTATTTCCAGTCGATATTATCGATAATTTTCAATATAACGAGTCCTTTTTTCTTTAATTCTTTCTTTATGTCTGTACATTATATGATCCTTAAACTTAATGTCAGTAGCCATCCCCTAGTTTATGAAAAAAAAAAAGAAAAAATTCAAAAATCCTTGTATAGAACTGCGTTTCCCTGTTCCAGCGACGCAGTGTTTGGATGTTGTGCACATGCTCACATGTTCGAGATAGGAAGCTGCACGCTAGGGAGAAAGAACACTGTGGTTTACTCACTGCCGACCCTGGTGTGCTGGTGAAAGATAGTGCTTCTTTGTGACTCCGCATGTGTTATGCTTAAAAACGTGTTTATATTCTTGAATGTGATAAAGTAAAGAATTAGATTATTATCCTGCTTCCAGCTACAGTGTTGCTGCCAGGATTTGAAAAATGGAGCAACTCTCCCCCCCTTATTTTGTGATTTGGGTGGGAGTTTTTTGAAAAACAAGGGGAAATTCGCAGCGGTGTTCAGTGAACAAATTAGACACACTACCCGGCAGTGGCTAAAATATTAAAACAACATTAAAACAACGGCTAAGAATTTTTTGAAGCAGCACCCCCCACTAATTTTATCTACGAGCCGCCGCTAATACATACATACATACATACATACATACATACATACATACATACACACGCACACACACACACACACACACACACACACACACACACGCATACATACATACATACATACATGTGACCGCGTGTGTACCGTTGGTGATTTTTTTCCTCCGTCTTCCCTTCTCTGGATCTTTCCTTTTCCTATGTTTCTGACGAAGAGCTCCGCTCGAAACGTAAAACCCTCCTTCTTCCCTTCCTTCCCGAGCGTCCAATAATACTATATTTGTTCCACGTCCTCGCGTTGTTGTGTTTTCTCTTTGTGTTTTCATGTTTGGATTAACTTTACATACATACATACATACATACATACATACATACATACATACATACATACATACATACATACATACATACAAACCGTAACGTAACGTAACGTAATGTAACATAACGTACATACACAACAAACAGACAAGATAATATCTCTGAAAAAAAAAAAAAAGAAAACAGAGGAAAGGGACAACTAGGGACAACTGCTTCGAAACCTTCAGCTTCTATATCCAGATAAATTCACATTTATACCAATAATTATCGATGCACTTGGTTTTGTGAGTAAATGCCTTTAGTGACAATCTGTATAAGCTTGGGCTTCGAGAGAAAAGAAATCAACCAGTTAATTCGCATATTACAAAAATACAGTCTGAAAGTAGAACAGTAAAAAAATATTTAAGATTTTTCTCAAGTTTAAAATGTGAATTTGTTCTTATTACCCACGTTACAACGATAGACTTATGTATCTTTGTTAGAAGCCAGCTCTTTTCTTAGAGGAAGATTGCAAATAATTAAAAAAAGGAAACATAACACATATGCCTTCATACGTAAAAATACACATACAAACGTACATATATAAATATTTCCATATTTAACTTATTAAATGCATTACATATATGGCATCTATGTATTGATTCATATACGCGGGATTGCTTACACACACTCACGTGAACATCGGGATTGCTTACAGACACTCACGTGAACATAGCCGTGAACATACACACATATACATAGATACATTTCAAAGTACATACATACATTCATACATTCACATATAATATATATATACATAAGCTTAGACACTCATATTTACGTCAGCATTTCTATCTATCTATCTATCTATCTATCTATCTATCTATCTATCTATCTATCTATCTATCTATCTCTATCTATCTATCTATCTATCTGATTGTCTGTCTGTCTTTTATTTGTTTCAGTTATTAGACTGCTGCCATGCTGGGGCACCTCCTTGAATTTTTAGTCGAATGAATCCACTCCAGTACTTCCTTTTTTTTTTTAGCCTGGTACTTATTCTATCGGTTGATTTGCCGAACCGCCTGGTTACGGGATCGTAAACACACCAACACCGGTTGTCAAGCGGTAAAGCTGGGACAAACACAGACACAAACACACACTAGCGTATATATATATATATATATATATATATATATATATATTACTAGCTGAATTGCCCGGCGTTGCTCGGGGCTGAATTGCTTGAAAGTACTGTTAATGATTGCACTGAATTATGATGATTATTCAGGCAAATATTGATATAAGTTCACGGCGAATGAATGTATTGTAAGTGTATAGAAAGCCATGTAAAGGTGTTCCTACCCCCTCGTAGAATGGTGTAAGAATTGAATGTGAGGTTGCCTTGAAATGAGCCATGTTATTGTTCTCATAATTGTAAGAATTTGATAGTCGTGGAAGGCGATGTAAAACGTTCGCAGGTGAATAGGGTCTCTTCGTTTTGCACGAACGGCAGCGGATGTGCTGTTACAAAACTTGATGCTGTGTTAAAAGAGAGTGGATTTCATATGTAGGCAAGAGAGGAATGAAGCATGGGTAAGTAAATATGTGTAATTTATAAAATATAGAACAATAGCATCTACTCACCATATGTCAGACCGGCAAGACTGTAGTGGTGCTGATTAGGTGAATCACAATACAGTGGTGGAGATGTTTTCATTGATGGGCGTTTTGATTAAATTTGTTGTTGTATAAAATGATCTGTTGATTAGTTTCGAAAGTGTATGTTGCGATCGTGTTGTCGCTCATGTAAACTTTAACAATGAGAGTGTAGATGTAGGGGGTAGATGTGTCATGTACGTTGGATATAGAAGATGAGGCTGGTGGTTTGATGATGAATGGATAGAAATAGAGTTGAGCGAAGGACAGGTGTTGGTTAAGTGTGAATTAATGTAATGAAACGCCTAGAAATGTAAATGCCGTCATAAAAGAGAGTCGTGTTTGAAAATGATGAAACGTAGTAATCCTATAAAACCTCCTTGTACACAATGTTTTTTGTTTTTCGTTGTGGAAGGAATGCGAAAGCATCACTGTTGCTGCCGACACGTGAGCAGCCAACATAAAGCTGACCATGAGAGAAACATGGCTCTCCCAAATGTATTCCTGCCACAGACAGTGTTTGACCCTGCGCTTTGTTATTGACATTGCGAACATGGCCTTACTGGGAACTGGGACCTCCGAAATATGAAAGGTAGGTCTGCTCCTGATGGGAAAAGATGCATCCTAGGTATGAGCACAACGTTGCCTCGCCGCACCCTGTGATAATGGTGGCCTCAATCAGATTGGGAGATAAGGACTTAACGATCAAACGTGTGCCATTACATTGTTTTGGGGGAACCAAATTTCTAATGAGCATTATAGGGGCACCAACTTTAAGTTTGAGAATGTGTGGTGGTAGTCCGGGGGGCTCAAAGGAATTGAGTACCTCTATTGGATAATTGATGACGTCGTCTGGGTCAGGAGTTGTATCAATAGACTTATATACATAGACATCCCCAGGAATGAGTTTTAGCATTTCATCATTAATATGGTGAACAGTTTTATTCCTCGGGGCCAGAATAGCCCTTTGGCCAATCCAATCCATATTCTGATAATTAGCTCGTAGATCTGGGAAGACTGCATCTCTGAGATCAGAAGGCGTGTTAACAATGGTACAAATGGAATCGATGGCAATATTACCATTTTCATCCCCTGGTATTTTGCCTTCGCCAAGTGCAAGGAGGGTGTGAGAAAATGCTGCTGATGTGATATCACGTCGCATATGAGCACGCATATTGGTGTGAAGTTTGAGAGTCTTCACCAGTGGCCACAATGTGGATGACTTAAGACACGCACTTACAGTATCAGCTCTAGTCCCTTTGGGAATAACGGGAAGTGTTTGTCGGAAGTCCCCTGAAAGAAGAAGTGTTATGCCTCCCATGGGAGCTGAAGAGTGTTTGATGTCTCTGAGAGATCTATCTAGTGCCTCAAGAGCACCTCTGTGGGCCATCGTGCATTCATCCCAAACGATAAGCTTGCATCGTCTGAAGACTTCTGCCTGATCGGAGCTGTTACTGATGTTGCAAGTTGGTGTCTCAGTCTTCGCTAAGTCAAGTGGGAGTTTGAAAGTAGAGTGAGCTGTCCTGCCGCCTGGCAACAAAGTAGCCGCAATTCCAGATGATGCCACAGCTAGGGCAATGCCTTGTGTTCGCCTAATCTCAGCCAATATTAATTTGTTGACAAAAGTTTTCCCAGTGCCCCCAGGAGCGTCCAGGAAAAAAATGTCCCCAGCTTTGGCCCGGACTGAATTAATAACGGAGTTGTAAGCGAACTTCTGTTCTGGAATGAGCTTTGGCTCATTGTCGGCTATGTACTCGGCAAGCTCGTCAACATTAAAACATGTCTCACGCAGCAAATGTGAAGACAGAGTGTTTGTCTTCCCGGTTTGTTGAAGGTAGGCCATAGACCGGCAAGGCACTACCGCCCATATCGAGTACAGTATCTTCGATTTCAAGCAGCGCCCTGTTGTAAATGAGGTCAGTGTACCCGACCTCCATTGATGGATGTAGCGATTGAGCGTGATGCAGGAAATCTTCAGACATATCATCTTTGTAGGTAAGCCATAAAGAGGCGGGATTAGCCAAGTCACACCATAGTAATAGAATAGCGAAAAGCGATCTTATTTTTTTAGGAGATTTTAATGAAACACCTTCTGCCATAGTGGCGCCCCATTGTGAATCATCCTCCAAAAGTCGACGCCGAAAACAGGCTTCACGGAAAGTATCACATAATATACCATCAACAGTTCTGATGTCTTGAAAACTTTGTGGGCCTAAAACCTCATGGAGGAGAAGGCGCAGGTGAAAACAGTCATGTTGGTTTGGAGGTACAGTGTATACTCTTCCTAGACAACTGTTAAACTTGACACCAGGATGTCCTTCAACATCCTGACCCGACTTCCTACGCACCCAATTGTTGTTTGACCACACGTAGTAGGACGGGACCTGAGGGTATAAAAGTGTTTTAGCAAATGTGTCAAGTTGGCAAAGCCTAAAGAAACCGGTCAAAGTTGTTTGTTTTGGATTTGCCGCCAAATCAGCTGCAGTATGTTCAGTAAAGTAAATTCGTTGGCCATTTTCCAAATGAACCGCTAGTTGTATGATGGCGGGGTGCCTTTGGTGAAGTGGAAACCCGAATATCCGCCAAAAAGCTTCACCACTGCTTATGTACCGACCTGCCATGTACTGTGACACCTCGTCCATGCTATTGTCCTTTTGAAGGCCAAACATGGCAGCGTCAGAACCCTTGTTAACATATTTGCATATATACTTTATAGACTTGACTGAATGACAGAACTCCACATTTATGTGAGCGTTAAAAGTTTTCATCAGAAATGGACAGTACGGCACTACCCACCTATTATCCACTTGATGACCCCGTAACGTTATAGTGAATCCACCATTGTCAGGGTGCCTTCTTCTGTACAGTGGGTATCCGTCGCGGCCGGTCTGGGTCTCGTCCACGAACCTCTTTGGGTACCGTTTAGTGCACACGTGGTCTTTGTGGCATGAGGAGAACTTTTGAAAACCAGGACCGCACGGACCGTGTACCATGTGTGCCTTCACAATGTCGTACAGGTGCCGGTCAACAGTTGGGTCCGGAATTTCTGCTGCAATGAGATCATCAAGAACTGTTGGGTCTATTTGTTGACCAACCAAAGCAAAATGTGCGCATTGTGGCAACCCTCTTTTCTGCCACTCAACAGTATACATGTGGCAGTTAACAGGCCCAAAAACCTGGCCTTTTTTTATTAAAAGAATGAGCTTAGCCAGTTTCTGCTGCTGAAACCCTTGCAATAATATCATGGCGATGACAGTACTGCTGCCCTGGGAGAAGTTCTCGCGTTACCTCAACCCACTTTGGGTTACATGTAAAGGTAATGAATAAATCGGGTCGCCCATAATGCCGAACGTAAGTCATAGCGTCTTGTGTTCGCTCGTGCATGTACCGTGGGCCCCCTGTATAGGTTGAGGGGAGAATGCACATTTTGCCGATATTGCGGGCGTCAGTGTCATTCCTGATGCCATCACGCAAATGGATGTAGGAGTCTGAGCGCAGCTGCTTCTGATTCAATTTGATGAAGCCCAGTCTCTCGGACTCCATCTTTGCAGCCATGTCAACTGCAAACTGGTGAAACAGTTGCCGTGATCTGTGCAGGGGGTTGAAATCATTATGCCTTGTCATGAAGCGGTATGAGTAAAAAGCCATACATGAAACAGTTTTAGATGTCGCAGCCGAGGGCTCGTTTGGTTTGTGGTGAGGAATGCCGAAATGGTACCCGTCTTCTCCATACGGAAAAAGAAGGGGATACTGCAGGGCGTCATATGACCGATGCGTCTCATTAATACGCTGAAGACCACTGTCGCGGCTTTGAAGAACTATGTCCCGCTGCTTGTGCTGTTCACCATGGAGAACTATGGCCACTTCATTGCACGAAGGAGCGTTATATCGCCGCGCGTGCTCCCCAGAAGGCCTTTTGTCAGCATCGATGACAATGGTGAATGTTGGTGAAGGGGCTGTTTCCAAGGCGTATTTGAAACTGCGAATATAGCTGTTGTGGTCATGAATCATGTTTTGCAGAGTGAGCAGCACGTCCCTGTCGAAATTGTCAGCGTTAGTGTTTGCATGTTGTGGAATTACGTCGAAACGCAAATCAAGTTGCCTATTATATTTGTAATAAAATAAATTTGAATGAACGAAGGTTTGCAATTTTGTAGTGGCTGGAGTGACCAATAAGGTGGTACACCTGGCCCTGGACCTTGAAAGTAGGCATCCAACCAGTTTCTCTGACAACGTTAGCCCCGAAAGAAGTCATCTGAAATGCACAATTGTATTTCCTGATGAGTTGAAGGAATTTTGATGACCTTGAGGTGGAACCAGTAAGTAATTCCTTCAAAGGGTCTGGCAGCTCCCGAAGAGGGGGCAAGCTGACCTTACCGTTTAAGCAGCACATCGCAGGTGGTTCCCCAGCCCACTTTTTAGCATTGCAGAATTGGCAATTGAAGAACATTTCCTCCCAATATTTATGTCAGCGTGCATCGAGTAATTGAAGTTGGGCTCATACTTGAAAGCACGTAGATGCCAGTAAGGTCTGTTTGGACTCGTCAGACCGCGGCGTCGACTGTTCCGCTGGAATGTAGAACGTTGCTGGTCTGAGTCGTGGGAATGTGTCGAAAATGTTGAAGCAGCAGTAGCCGCAGCGTTTGTAGCCAGTCGAGTGGCCCTTTGTTGTGAGTCCTCTGAAGCCCTTTGTTGTGAGTCTGAAGCCGTGGAAGCAGCATCGTATGAAGCAACCGCAGCGTTTGTAGCCAGTCGAGTGGCCCTTTGTTGTGGGTCCTCTGAAGCCCTTTGTGCAGCAACAGCAGAAGCGTTTATGGCGTTGCGCTTCGACCTTGTTTCCGACCGTCTGAAGCCGTGGAAGCAGCATCGTATGAAGCAACCGCAGCGTTTGTAGCTAGTCGAGTGGCCCTTTGTTGTGGGTCCTCTGAAGCCCTTTGTGCAGCAACAGCAGAAGCGTTTATGGCTTGCGCTTACGCGTTTCCGACCGTGTGAAGCCGAAGCAGCATCGTATGAAGCAACCGCAGCGTTTGTAGCCAGTCGAGTGGCCCTTTGTTGTGGGTCCTCTGAAGCCCTTGTGCAGCAACAGCAGAAGCGTTTATGGCGCTGCGCTTCGCTTTTTTCGCAGCTGCTGCTGCAGTATGGCGGCCGAGTGACTTCTCTTTTTCGGTGGCATTTTATGTGAAAAAGAAAGGGTGAAAGTTACTTAAAGATAGAAATTGTAATTTGAATGAAATGTGGAAAAATGTAAAGCGTGGAAGGAAAAGAAATAAATATTAGCAGCTGAAAGAAATTTTTTATGCAAGTATAGCGACAGAGTGTGTAAAATGTATAGAAATTTGAGTTAAAAGCCAGAAAAGAAAGTTAGATTTGCAATAAAGAAGTAGTTTACGTACATGTTCGAAATGTGAAGTGTTTTAGTTGTTTAATCAAATATTTGCGTAAAGTGTATAGAAACGTAAATTGAAAAAAGAAAATGAATTGAAATTTTTTAAAGAAAGGAATTTGTTTACATACATGTGTGAAATGGCAAATGTTTGTGCAGTTGTCCGAAATGGAATCCAGGGTAAATGTGTGGAACTGATGTATTATAATAGGGATCTTCTCGCCAAAATGGATGACCAGTCTGAATGGCTCACCCCTGTCACACACACACCACACACAAACACACACAGACACACACGCACAGATACACGCACACACACACAGACACACACACACGTTAGCTTACAATGTCTGTCAACAATTGACACTGTCGTATATATTAGCGTGTCTATGTGTCTAAAGAGGAAGTTGGAGTAATAGGCAGAGTAAAGGCTTCAAAGTGAAATGTTAAAATATTGAGTTTTCTCGAATTTTGTCTTAATTGGGGGTGAAATTGAAAGAAATTTTGTATGGCATGAACCAATGAAAGTTCTTTGAAAAATCATAGGTAAAGTGTAATTGAAGAAATAAAGTTAATTGAAGTTGTGTGAGGAGTAAATCATTATGTATTTATTTGTTTCTGTTTGCTGCTTTCTTTTTAAATATTACATCTAGTTTCACTTTATTCGTTGCCCACTGTGTGTGTGCGTTTGCGTGTGGTGTAACCAGACTAAGAAAAGCATTTGACACACACACCAGAATGTGAGTTTTCTGTAAATTTTGCTTAATTGGAGTTTAAATTTTAAAAACTGGACCTGGCATGACGCGATGCATTGTACTCTTAAAATGCCAGGTAAATTGTAATTGAAGAAATCCTATATTGTAGATTTGTATAACTCCCAAAGGGAGGCAGATAAAATCTGCCTTTTAATAAGAGATATATATCTCTTATTATAAAAGGCAGATTTTATCTGCCTCCCTTTGGGAGTTATACAATCTACAATATAGGATTTCTTCAATTACAATTTACCTGGCATTTTTAAGAGTACAATGCATCGCGTCATGCCAGGTCCAGTTTTTAAAATTTAAACTCCAATTAAGCAAAATTTACAGAAAACTCACATTCTGGTGTGTGTGTCAAATGCTTTTCTTAGTCTGGTTTACACCACACGCAAACGCACACACACAGTGGGCAACGAATAAAATGAAACTAATTCACTTACTGTAGTGAGTGATTCTTTCACTCTGCCTCCCACTTCCTCTTTCCACACATACACACGCAAATATATAAATAAAATTGTAAGCTAACGTGCGTGTGTGTGAGTGTGTGTGTGTGTGTGTGTGCGTGTGTGTGTGTGTGACGGTGCGTGTGTGTGTGTGTGCGTGTGCGTGAGTGTGTGACAGGAAAGTTTTTTTAGACGAATATAACACCTATATCCAAGTAGCAGAAAGATAAGACAGTAAGGTGTGATTTGAGGGAGATTTGGCTGCTATTTCTACCATGTCTAGCTGCCATGTAGGGGTCTCCCTCATAGGCTCATACATACATATATACATATAAGACAGTAAGGTGTGATTTGGGGGAAATTTTGCTGCTATTTCTACCAGGTCTAGCTACCATGTAGAGGTCCCCCTCAATTCTTTTATTCTTCTGCTTTTTCCAGCCATTGCTCTGTGGCCATGCTGGGGCAATGCCTTGAAGAATTGTAGTTTAATGAATCAACTCCAGTTTTATTTTTGTAAGCATTGTACTTATTCTATCTGTTTCCTTTGTCAAACCACTAGGTGACAGGGATGTAAACAAACCAACATTCGTTGTCAAGCAGTGGTGGAGGACAATCACAAGCACAGACACGCACACACACATACATGCATACACATATACACACATACATACATACATATATATATATGTGTGTATATATATATTGCAGCGTGGAAGGTGTTTGTAAGCCATTTAAGAAACACACAAAAACCGTTACATTCACTTCAACATTTAAATTTAATTTGCCAAAATATTTTCGTCGCTTTGAGACCGCGACCTGTTCACTGACAAAAATATCGTTCTAACAGGTCGCGGTCTCAAAGCGACGAAAATATTTTGACAAATTTAATTTAAATGTTGAAGTGAATCTAACGGTTTTTGTGTGTTTCTTAAATGGCTTATAAACACCTTCAACGCTGCAACTGTTTTCGTTCCAGCACACGATCTCAGATCAAGTCACTTGCTATGCAAGTACATCTCTGTAACTATATATATATTTATATATATATATATATGTATATTGGTAAAAACAGTAAGATAACAAAAGAAAGAAAGAGACCTCAATATTATGTAAATAGAGGAAATCTTTATATATAAAAGTGAGGTTGTGTGTCTGTCTCCTACGATTTAGATTCCTAACTACTCCACATTTTGCGGTGCAGTTTAACCAAAACCGGGTATCTTATAGTCGTGATTCATATCGAGACCGTCTGGGTATTAGCGCGCGTCTACGATGAGTCTACGATTTAAAAAAAAATTACCATCAATTTTTCCCATTTTTAATCCATTTTTGACATATATAAGGGAAGTAACTCTCTAAAATTTATTATTAAATCTCAGAACGTAAAAAGCTACAGTAACACCCCTCCCCCTTTGTGGTTAGCCATATTGAGATGGCTATTATACTTTACATCTCTAAAAATGCTTATATAATTATTTCCCTTACAAACCCGAGCAACGCCGGGCGATACTGCTAGTATATATATATATATATATATATATATATATACGACGGGCTTCTTTCCGTTTCCATCTACCAAATTCACTCATAATGGTTTGGTCGGCCCGAGGATAAAGTAGAAGACACTTGTCTAAGGTGTCACTCAGTGGGACTGAACCCGGAACCATGTGGTTGGTAAGCAAGCTCCTTACTACACAGCCACTCCTGTGCCTGTATATATATATATATATATATATATATTATATATATATATATATATATATGTACACGCACGCATACACACACATACACACACTACACACACACACACACATTCTTTTACATGTTTTAGTCGTTTGACTGCGGCCATGCTGGGACAAATCAACCCCAGGAGTTTTTTTTTTAAAGCCTGGTACTTATTCGATCGATCTCTCTTTGCCGAATAGTATATTTTTAAAACCAGGTACTTATTCTATTGGTTTCTCTTTGCCGAACCGCTAAGTTGTGGGGACATAAACATATCAACACTGGTTGTCAAACGGTATTGGGGGACAATCACAGACATAAAGACACACACACACACGCATAAACATATACATATATACATAGACGACGGGCTTCTTTCAGTTTCCATCTACCAAATCCAATCACAAGGCTATGGAAGAAGACACTTGCCCAAGGTGCCATGTAGTGGGACTGAACCAGGAACCATGTGGTTGGGAAGCAAGCGTCTTATCACACAGCTACACCTGCTGTACTCCAGCTTTACTGGTTTTCACACAGTGATATACAAGACAAGGCATAAATAATGGTCATGACAGCTTTTTCTTTATTGTAGTAAATTTGTCTTACAGTTGTTTCCAGTAGTAATTACAGGTTTGTTATTGATAGGTTTACTCAATCGGCCCATTGATCAGTTGAGAAAAAAAATTGAACCCAGAATATTAATGCTACTTTTAGCAGACGCATTTGTGGTCGTTCTGTTTAACCAAGAAAGAACCTATGATTACTACTGGAAACAGCTGTAAGTCAAATTTACTGCCGTAAAGAAAAATATGTAATGACCATTATTTATGCCTTGTCTTGCAGATACACACACACACACACACACACACACACACACACACACACACACACACACACACACACACACACACACAGAAGATCTTTTCGGTTTGAACGGCAATTTTTTCTAGCGGTGTCATATGAAATTGTCACCCATAATTATGACCCTAGTATCGATCTATTGCATTTCAATCTGTTTTAAGGTTGGTTAGGGTTGGAGGGAAGGGCATCTTTTTTCTTCAGAAATGTAAATAAACCCAATCTGTTTCTTAAACGAGGGGCATATTCATACGGCACAGAATGTTTTTTTTTTACCTCAATGGACGTCATTGGTTGGTTGAAATTGCAGAAATTGAAAAAAAAACAACAACAAATATCTTACAAACTATAGAATTTTCTCAATAAAGATGTTTTATAAACACATTCCACCAGTATACGAAGTTTAAAATTTAGTTACCTAGAAATTATGTTAAAAACTGCCGTTCAAACCGAAAAGATCACACACACACCACACACACACACACATTCAATGCACATGCATTTACGGCGGATTTAGCATTTCCCTCCGTCGACTAAGTTTTTCTCACCAGTCATAACTTAATTCGTGGCGTTAATTATTTTACTGTGACATCGAACCCGAAATTACGCTCCTAGTAAAGAGAAATTGGGCAAAAAATGTGAGAATGGAGGAATAGAAGGATACTACGAATGAACAGAACGAAAGAATTTTTGAATATAGGAAAGTAATAATGGTTTCAAATTTTGCCACAAGGGCAACGGTTTTGGGGGAGGGGATGAGTGGATTACATCGACCCCAGTGCGTAACTGGTACTTAATTTATCTACCCCGAAAATATGAAAGGCAAAGTTGATCTCGGCGGAATTTGAACTCAGACCGTATACGGCTACGCATTTCGCCCGGCGTGCTAACGTTTCTGCCAGCTCGCCGCCTTTGGAAGATATATAATAAATACGAAATGAATTCTATATTAAATAATAGTTTTTAATTGAAGCACAAGGCCAGCAATTTTGAGGGTGGAATTTGTTGATACCATAAGTTATAGTACTTGATTGGGACTTTGTTTTATGAACTCTAAAAAGGGAGATTTGATCTTGGTGTGGTTTGGACTCAGAATTTTAAAATAAATAATGAAAATAAAAATCATTAGAAGACTGAAAACTAATAAAGTTTTTTGAAATGACTGAAAGTTGGTTTCAAATTTTGGCACAAGGCCAGTAATTTCAGGAATAGAGGTAAGTCGATTACATTGACCCCGGTGTTCAACTGGTACTTATCGACCTTGAAAGGATGAAGGCAAAGTTGACCTCGGCGGAATTTGAACTCAGATCGTAAAAACGAATGGAATACCTCTATGAATTTTACCCGACGTGTTAACGATTCTGTCAGCTTGCCTCTCTGAAATGAATGAAAATTAAAGGAATGAAAATAAATGAAACAAAATGTAACGAAAGCAAGAATGCATATATATAAAAAAAATAAAGGAACAAAAGTTTTAAAATAATAGCTGCAAAAGATTGCAAGAATAAAAAAGTAGGAATAATTGAATAAGAGAATGAATTTATTGGAACAGAAATTATAAAGGAATGAAAGAATGAGGAAATAAAATACAGCAACATTGAAGAATAGCGGAAAATTATATATAGGCACGCTAAAGGGATTATAGACATATTAAAAAGATCATTTCCACATAAACGGATTGTTGATAAACAAGGAATTTGAATAGCTCTTATAGGATTATGGATTAAAAGATTAACATCGTTATAGATGGATTGATGGAATGAAGGATTAGAAGGATTTTAATTGCACTAAATTAGACTAAGCAGGATTAAGGTGATGACACGTAGATTAGCCTAATAGAAAGATAATAAAAAGATTAAAGATTAAAGAAATAAAGAAGTACCACTCGGATTAACGAAGAATCGATATATTAAAAAGATAAGAAGATTCATATATTAAAAAGATTAAGATTCATCCATGAGGAAAAAAAAAGCAACAATCCAGAAATAAGGAAACATGCAACAATTAGTTAAGTTTATTAATTATAAACAGTTTAATGAGCAATAGAGTGGCAGTGTCGTTAGAACTTCGGAAACAAATGTCATATGATATTTCGGTCCTTTAAGCTTATAATTCAAGTCGTCCGAACATTTTCAACCGCCCATGGATATTTCAAATCACCCCACGAGTATATTT
>NW_021824683.1:0-2500 GCF_006345805.1 Octopus sinensis | reverse complement strand
AATATATATATATATATATATATGTATATATATATATGTCTTTATATGTGTATGTGTATACATATATACACATACACGTGAACACACACACGCACAGATTTACATAAATATGCATACGTACATACGTACATGCACGCACACACACACGTATACGCTCACACACGTACACACAGGCACGCACGCACAAACACACGTATCCTTTGGTCAACTTCATATTCAATTGTTTGGTCAAAGTTGAACTGGTTTTTCTGCACACTTACTGTATATTTGCAAGACCAGCAGAAGTGGATGGTTTCTTGCATTAGAAGCCAACTCCACAGGTATTCCATAGTCTAAGGCGGCGAGCTGGCAGAAACGTTAGCACGCCGGGCGAAATACGTAGCCGTATTTCGTCTGCCGTTACGTTCTGAGTTCAAATTCCGCCGATTCGACTTTGTCTTTCATCCTTTCGGGGTCGATAAATTAAGTACCAGTTACGCACTGGGGTCGATGTAATCGCCTTAATTCTTTTCTCTGTCCTTGTTTGTCCTCTCTGTGTTTAGCCACTTGTGGGTAGTATAGAAATAGGTATTCCATAGTCTGTGATGCTATTGGTTGTTTCATATTGCGTTATTGAGGAGCTCTTTGTACGCATATGTTAAGTGTCACGTTATCTCTACCATTTCCAGTTTCTTGTTTATTCTTATATTTTATTCCTTTACTTGTTTTAGTCATTTGACTGCAGCCATACTGGAGCACCTCCTTTAAGAGCTTTTCAGTCGAAGAAATCGACCCCAGGACTTATTCTTTGTAAGCCTAGTACTTATTGTATCAGTCTCTTTTGCCGAGCCGCTAAGTTACGGGGACGTAAACACACCAGCATCGGTTGTCAAATGATGGTGGGTGGACAGACACAGACACAAGAACACACGCATAAATACACACACACACATTTATACGATGGGCTTCGTTCAGTTTCCGCCTACCAAATTCACTCACAAGGGTTTGTCGACCCGAGGCTGTCCTAGAAAACACTTGCCCTAGGTGACACGCAGTGGGACTGAATCCAGAACCACGTGGATGGTAAGCAAGCTTCTTACCATACAACCACGCCTACGCCTCTTTAGGAGTCTCTAACCACCGGGCCGCACACTAGTACCGGGCCGCACAGAAAGTGTAAAATTTAACACACTATTTCTATTTTATTAACTATCACAATTACAGGGTGTTTATGCATTATATGCGCATTATATATGTAATACATATGTATTATATATGTAGTATATATGTATTAAACATACAATAATTAAATAACATATGCGCTTTATTGTATTTTATGCGCGTGATCCTTTGGACCGTCTTGCTAAAAACCGGTCCGTGTTGCAAAAAAGCTTAGGGACTGCTGCTTTACTCATCTTTCATATACATTAAGCAGTGGTAGCTGTTCACTTGTCATCATTCCTATTGTTGCCAAGGATGGTCGGTTATTGTTCCTTCCTTCCCATGAAGTTGTTCTTATCTCACTTCCACTCACACGCCACTTACACACATAATGTTAAAACCACCTCATTCACCAATCAACGCAAACATCGACTGTAACGTTGCTTACTCAGCTTTCTGGTTTTTACCTTTGCAAGTGTTTGACCGACTTTTTTCATACATCATCCATTTAAACTCACCTTTTCTTACAAGCCACACACCGACCAATCTACTTCCTTCCTTCATTATTATCATGATTCCTGATAGAAAAACACAAAACAACTTATTTTCTTTTTCTTTCTTGTTATCTCTCTTCTCTAATTTGACAAAGTGCTTATACTCGAAATATTGATAATTTTTTTTCCTTTCTATACTGCAAAAACTTATTGACTTATTCAAAACTACTTTTATTTTTCCTATGTATGCATATGTATTTATGCATGCATACACAAATATGCAATGAGTCTGACAAACAGATGAACAGTCAAACCGTCAGTTTCAACGATGTATTGCTATACACGTGTATGTGTGTGTGTGTATTCGTGTGTTCAGGATGGAGAGAAAGAAAGAAGTAGGGAAAAAAGAAGCTTGACCAGAGAAATTAAAGGAAGTCGTATTTGCATATACGCATACACAAGACAAAAACACAAATGCATACGTTTCTATAGACACACACGCTCGTGTGTGTGTGTGTGTGTGTGTGTGTGTGGTATGTGTGTTTGTGTGTGTATGTATGTAAATTTACATACACGCATACATACACAAGCATATACACACCCACACGTTGAAAATAGAAGAGCAAGTGTAACACTATGAGGATAGACAGAGGAAGCACTGATTTCAAAAGACAGTGTGAAAGAGAGGAAGGATAAAAAGGAAGAGACATAAAGTGAGAGATTGAGAGAGAGAGAGAGAGAGAGAGAGAATAAGTCGTTGAGAGCGATGGGTTTGATAGTAAAATGTCCACACTGGGTTGAAATCCGAAACAGGACGCGTAACCATGGTGACGTGACGCGTGTACAACGGATCAATTTATCCCATT
>NW_021824682.1:0-36231 GCF_006345805.1 Octopus sinensis | reverse complement strand
TAATCAAAATAATTTTAAATTCAACTTTATTTATATTTGTCATATATCCGTACATTCCGAGAGCAGCCTAAGATTTATATATTTTTTTAAAATCTGAGTCCAGTGGGTTTGATCTAAGACTCAAATTTTTTAAATTGGTAAAAATCCTGTCTGTTTTTTGATGTAAAAAAACCGTATGAGTTGGGGAATGGGAATTGAAGTCAGGACGTTTCGGTCGAGAAGAAGTGTGTTGAGGTCACACTCTTTTGGCGATTGGACCAAAGGTAGTTGTGATATTTGATTGGCGCGAAGATCAATCCAAAGAGCTTTTTGGAGGAATCAAAAAATGAATTTGGTAATATTTTTAGATTGTTTTTCGATAGATTTAAGAACTTGATTATTTAAAAATAATTACTTGTATGTTTTTTATATTTAGGAGTTCTTTTGGAATTTCTTTTAGTTTGGAATTTTGACCAAATTGATTAATATTTATATCCTAAATATTAAAAAAATAACCAAAAAATACATTTGCGACAAAATATTGACCACAAGAGAATATAAAAATTATTTCATCCAGGAAATTGTAAAGTAAAGAATATAAATCGTGTCCTACGTTAAAAATAATCACAAAAAACCTTCAACGGTAAAATCAAAATAATTTTTAAATTCAACTTATTTATATTTGTCATATATCCGTACATTCCGAGAGCAGCCTAAGATTTAATATATTTTTTTAAAATCTGAGTCCAGTGGGTTTGATCTAAGACTCAAATTTTTTAAATTTGGTAAAAATCCTGTCTGTTTTTTGATGTAAAAAAACCGTATGAGTTGGGAATTGAAGTCAGGACGTTTCGGTCGAGAAGAAGTGTGTTGAGGTCACACTCTTTTGGCGATTGGACCAAAGGTAGTTGTGATATTTGATTGGCGCGAAGATCAATCCAAAGAGCTTTTTGGAGGGAATCAAAAAATGAATTTGGTAATATTTTTAGATTGTTTTTCGATAGATTTAAGAACTTGATTATTTAAAAATAATTACTTGTATGTTTTTTATATTTAGGAGTTCTTTTGGAATTTCTTTTAGTTTGGAATTAGATAAATTAACTCTATTTTCATTACATTGTTGATATGCTTTAGATATCATCACAAGATTGGTAACTTGGTAATATTTTATTTATTTAATTAAAATTTATTAAAATATAATATTTTATTAATATAATAGAATTAAAATTAATATAGTTTCTATTTTTTGTATCAAAAATGTATAATAAAAAACTAGTATTAATATACAGAATTCAGAATTCTTATTTCTCAATTAAACCATTAATATAAATCTAAATATTTATAATTATTTATAAATATATATTATATTTTTATAAATAATAAATAAAGAATTTATTGACTAATACTCAGCACCTTGTTGTGCATGTCAGGTCAACATATTTCCGAAACAATTACCACAGAAAATAGTAATTTATAATAAAATATAATTAATTAGTAATTACCACAAATAAACGTGGTTGGAATGACCCTCCTAAGATGTCATACATGTACACAACCTCTGGATCAGACTCCTCCAGCACAGGTTCAAATTCAACATCCTCAAGGCCAAAATTCGATAAAAATGAAGATTTGGGGAAACAGTCTTACGTAATCAGCAATTCTCAAAAAATAATATCAGGCCTTGTTAAAGTTGTATAAAAAATAATTATTCCAAAGGAGGCTGTGATTGGTAAAAGAATTGACATTCTTAACGAGGCATGGGAAGGAAATTTGCTATCAGAAGAAATAAAGGACTATTTGGTTCAATTGATCACGTGCTTGTTCAAACCTGACTATTTTGGCGCCGAAAATATATGCAAGATTATGGCGGTTGACCACATTAAAGAGGTTCATTTTATTACGTAATAAATTCAGGTCAGTAGGTGGATTGCTGGATATAGAATGCTATTTCTCAATTAAAAAATAATATATAAGTTTTTTAATTTAATTTTTACTAACATTTTATTAAAAATCTTCAATTTTTATATAACAGATATTATTTCCCGCCGTTGTAGCTATTATTAAGCGCGGGAACCAAAAATACGGGTATAAAATCTCTAAGTTGCATCAAATTATTTTCACCACTAAAATAGTGTTAAAATTATATATACAGTACGACCCCGGTTTGGGGCAGACCCCATGGGTGGGGCACCCTCGGGTTTTGGGGCACCCCCGCTTTTAGGGGCAGTTTTTGAAAACAGTAAATTTTTCATTCTATTATTTATTTTTGATGACCCCGGTTTGGGGCACTTATTTAATTTATTTAATTACAAAATGTTAGTTTATTTATTAATTATTAATTAATACTATTATTTCACGTGTTTATTTTGACTTTAGTATGGTTCGTAAAAAGAATTCAAAGATTAATTATGAAACAAAAATTAAAATCGCTAAAGATATAAAACATGGTCAATTTTCAGAAAGAGATCTTGCTAAAAAGTATAAAACGAGCAAAGGTATCTTTTTTAACTAATTAATAATTACAGGTACTATTTCTCGCATTAAAAAAAATTTACCCTCGCATTTTGGGGCATCATGATAAAAAATGCTGCCCCAAACCGGGGTCGTACTGTATAAATAATATTTAAATTAATTAAAATATATAATAAAATACCTTGTTACAAATAGATGATATTGTGGTGATGTGGGATTAGATTTTTTAAAGTCTTAACACAAGACGTAAATAAACATCAAAAATGGAATATTGAAAGGAGTAGTATTACGACGTAGTACATAGCCCAGTGTGTTAAATTGGAGTATACAGTCATGACATTACTCCCCATAGTCCATCAACTATAAGGGACAGGTCATCCGCCTGTAGTAATTGGCCGTCTTTTAGACATGTTAGTGAGCCCTTGTTGGTAAGATATAGTATTTCCTCGGGGAATAAGTAATGTTTACTATTTTGTGAATAACCCATTGTTTTGAAGAAGTTGCCCTAAATTGAAATATATATTTTTTATACTTTTATTTTTACTAGTTCGCCTACTTTCAAGTCTTCTATCCAATTAGCATGTGCTGTTTTACATAGTAATAACTCCATTAATTAAATAACCACAAGTGGATGAATTAATAAAAAAACCAATGTCTTAATAATAAAATGGTATGGTGTGTGTCTGTCTGTCTGTCTGTCTGTGTGTGCACACCAACTTCAAATTGGCAATACGATGTCCTCGACTTACATGATGAAGTCCTTAAAACCTTCCCCCCCAAAAAATTAAAAAAAAAATTTCTGCATTTTGGTTAAAATGAACAACTACAATGTCCTCGACTTACATGATGAAGTCCTTAAAACCTTCCCCCCCAAACAAATTAAAAAAAAAATTTTCTGCATTTTGGTTAAAATGAACAACTACAATGTCCTCGACTTACATGATGAAGTCCTTAAAACCTTCCCCCCAAAAAAAATTAAAAAAAATTTTCTGCATTTTGGTTAAAATGAACAACTACAATGTCCTCGACTTACATGATGAAGTCCTTAAAACCTTCCCCCCCAAACAAATTAAAAAAAAATTTTCTGCACATTTGGTTAAAATGAACAACTACAATGTCTCGACTTACATGATGAAGTCCTTAAAAACCTTCCCCCAAAAAAATTAAAAAAAAAATTTTCTGCATTTTGGTTAAATGAACAACTACAATGTCCTCAACTTACATGATGAAGTCCTTAAAACCTTCCCCCCCAAAAAAAATTAAAAAAAAATTTTCTGCATTTTGGTTAAAATGAACAACTACAATGTCCTCGACTTACATGATGAAGTCCTTAAAACCTTTCCCCTAAAAAATCAAAAAATTATTTTCTGCATTTTGATTAAAATGAACAACGCGAATGTCCTCGACATTCATGATGAGGTCCATTAAAACCTTCAAGGCAAAAATCTCACGTATTAAGAATATCCTTGATGAAAACGACAGCGAGAATATTAACAATGATGAACTCCCAATTATTCGCGATAAAGAAATTCAATTCATCCTATGTTTTTCTCTTTAAAATTAAATGCATATATCATTATCGACCATGAATCAAAATTAAAGCTATTATCATATTTGACTTTGACAGAATGTGCAATCACAGATTGCACGACTTTGAATAGAGTGTGCAATTAACAGATTTTGAAAAACCACTTTGATAGTTGAAACCACATTAGCACAATCATTAACACAATTTACCACCAATTGACGCACGACCTTGAATAGAGTGTGCAATTAACAGATTTTGAAAACCACTTTGATAGTTGAAAACCACATTAGCACAACCATTAACACAATTTACCACCAATTGACAGCGCAATCAGAAGAATTTGCGTAAAAATATTACTATTTACTTGAGTTTTCGTAAGATAGAATTTATTTTCGGTATGCCTCTTTTCCTAAACTTTTTTATTATCAAAAATAATTTTTAAATAGATAAACCGAAGGAGGAAAAACGAAGCTGAAGAAAAAACGGTCAGCTTAATAAGGTAATTAATTAAAATTTTTGTGTGTCGCTTTTTGTTGTGTCGCGCATCGCTATCTTGCCTGCCCGCATTTCCGCCTGCCTGCATCTCCCCCCTGCCCCATTTCCGCTTTAGTGCCAAAAGGAACAAAAACAGAAAAAAAGGAAATTACAAAGGAAAAATGAAAAAATTAAATATAAAAAAAAAATAAACCACAAAAATGAAGAAAAAAAAGTGTCAATGACAATAACAAGGCCCAGGACAGTCATAAAGGTTAGTGGGGTTATTTTTAGAGAGTGATTGCTTTTCACATGACAGTATGTGTGGGATGCTCGAGGGTAGGCAGAAGAGAAAATTTATTCATATATGCCAAGGAAAGGAGGACGACAAACATCGTTTATCAACAGGCGATTAGAATAGGGTTACATTTAACAGGTAGTTTTATACATCTACATAAACTTATAGTTGTTTGATGTGAAACAAGGCCCTCCGCAGGAGCTAGGTCGCGGTGAGCGAAGCGAGCTGCCGAGCAAGTTTAATAAAAATTAATTATGTAAATTCTATCTTAAATTATTTAAGAATCCAGATCGTCAGTGATTTCTCTTCTTCGCTTGGAAGAAGAGTTTGCAACAAAATTCTCATCATTTCCATTTCTGCGTCAAAGTAATTGTTCAACTGAGTGTCCTCACGACATGCCAGCTCCGCAAGTTGATTGGCGGCAGAGGCGTACTCCTCGTTGTCTACCTTCATCCCATGTCTGTGTTCAATAAGCATACTCTCTAGAGTCCTCTTCACACAAACCGACTGGATGTATGTCCTCGTTCCTTCTTCAATGGATAATTTGTCCATATGACTTTTAAAGAACTTTGAGACAACTCCATCCCATGTCAAGACAATTGGAATAATCTTCACTTTTGCTTCATAGAGAACCGACAGTTCGTTTGCAAGCAGGTCATATTTGTGAAATTTCTCCACTTCAACTTGCTTTAAACGGTCTTGCGAGGTAACTCCCACTTCGATTAAATGAATTTCTCTTTTCCTCTTGTCATAAACGAAGATATCAGGTTTATTGAATTGAACCTTTGTTTCAGTCATAATTGAAGTGTCAACTCTGATTTCGACACATTTTGGGTCGACATTGTTGACACGACTGAATGTCCTTTCAATTTCCTGCTTCGTTTTATTCCATACATTCGACACAAGTGGAGATGAATACACTTTACCACTTCGTTGTGTCTTCGGAGATAATCACTGTTTAGCATCCTACCACACCGCGTGGCTAGATGGTCAACAGTCTGCCTGCTTTTTTTGCAGTGGACGCATAGTGATCCCGTGTATGCAAAGAACAAATTCCTATCTTGCAAAAGACAGTACAATGCTTCGCTTCGTGGACCATTGTTCCCTTTCGATAGCCATTGCGAAGAAGTAGATATGTCGACATCTGATTCCTCCATACATTTGAACATCACCGAGTGTAGTGATTTACTGTTAATTCGGTTAAGCAAGAGTTTCCTTTGTGCGTCCTTCAGTAACTCAATGGTCAGATTTTCCCTGCCGACAGCTGCATATTTGGAGACAAGAAATTCTGCGATTGTGGCTAAGTGCCATTTTTTTCCTTTTATTACTCGCAGAATACCCGACCTCCGCAGACAGGTAGTCGACTGTTTTTCCAAACTTTTAAGAAACTGGAAGAGCATTAATTCGCTTTTGAAAGAAATTGAGGCAAGTCCTCTTCCAAGGGTCTTGCGGTCCAAATACAACCTCTCCTTATTTGCAGGCTGGAGGTGTAACTTGAGAGTCGTAAGTAATCGGCGTATTTTTGGTCAATCTCATCAAATTCGTAAGGTTCAATATTGATTAGCCCAATATAATAATTATATAGGGATAATGCATATTCATTGATTCCACGAAACAAATTTACAGCATTCAGGTTTGTTTTTGACAACATAGTTATCTCTTCTTGACATTCTCCAATATGGAGTCCATAACTTTATTCTTGAGAACATTACTTCCGCCATCTTCAAGTACACCCAAGTAGCGATATCCGTTGATTCCATCGACAGTCTCACAGCATGATAAAGATTCCACATTAGATGCTGATTTTTCGGAATTCATCTCTAGGCCGACACTTTCAAAAAATCCATTAACAGCCTCCATCATTTTGACTAACACATCTTCTTTGAGGGCAACTATTTTCAGATCGTCAATAAAGAAGAAATGATTGGTGGAGTATGTCAACATATTGGGATCTTCCCGACTAATTTCGAGTTTGGGAAACATGGAGTTAAGCATCCTGCTTAGGGGATCCATCGCCATAACGAATAGCAGCGGGGACAATGAATCTCCTGGAGTATTCCCGGCTTAACTTTACTTTCCCAATTCTTTTCCCATCGATATGTAAGTTTACTGTCCACTTCTTGACTATGTTTTTACAAAGCTGACAATCCAATGTGGTATTCCAGAGCAATCCAATACGTGGAACAAGAACTCGTGATCAACTGAGTCAAATGCCTTCTTCACATCGACCCAAGCAGAATAGAGGCCATTTCCATACTCCTTATTTAAGCATTGGTTAATGAGGGCTTGCTCTTTGGCGCCTTGACATTGCTTCCTCGTCCCAAGCTGATTATCTGAGATTAAGCCAAATGCCTCGATGAAATCGGCCAGTTTGGCATTAACACATTTGGTGACAAGTTTATACAAAGTTGGCATACACGTTATAGGGCGTAAGTCCTTCGGGGTCTCACACTCACTTTTTTTAGGGATCAAGTAAGTTACGCCAGTGTAAAACCAGCTATCAGGCGTGTACTCTCCATTAATTATTCGGACTATCTCTTTACACAGAAACCCATGCAAAGAATCCATCTTCTTTAAGAAAAAGTTATACGTTCCGTCGCATCCGCATGCCTTCCAGTCAGGTGCATTTGAGCATATCCATAATAAAATCACTTGTGAATTGAGGTCGCATGGTTTCACCGCCAGTACACCTCACACCCACAAAATCATAAACTACGGGCCCCATATTTTCTTGCTCCAGACATCTTCCCAAAATGATAAGCACTCACCATCACCAAACCCATACAGGGTGGCTTCGTTGCTCGAAGATAAGTTTCGATAAAATCTTCTGCGGTTTAATTCAAAACACGCATTGTCTTTCCGGAAATTTTTCCTCGAGGAATGGATAGATATCTGTTTCTTTTTGATTCTAATTAGATCATTCAATAGAGTCTCAATTCTGGTTAGCTCCCCCTTCTTAGACTTCTTATATCCGTAGCGGCAGAGAACATCCATTGCCTTTTGCTTTTCTGGGAGGAAGGTTGTTTGGAGAAGGAACGAACTGTGTCAATTTCATCTGCTAATTTAGAGATTTTTCTTTCCGTGTTTTCCAACCATGTGCTCTGTGGTCTGGCTCTCGTAGTTAAGGCCAAATAAGCACACTGTGCAGCATATAGAATATCGGTAATTTGATTAATATCTTGGGGCGGATCATCTTTTGTAATATGATAAATTGCAGAATTTAATCCAGCCAGGATATCAGTTTTTACCATCCTTCGTTGCACCTTTGGAGTTGGCTTTCGAGAGTCTCTCTGAATAGACTGAACTTTCCCAATTTGGAATTTGAGTTCCTCTAGGCAATTTCTGAAACTGGAAATTTCTACGTCCACATCATCTTGCACTCTGGAAGAGTCGCATCTCCCTTGCACATTGTTATTCCGTCTAGCCATGCTCTTTAGTTGGCATAAACTAGAGCACTTTGCCGAGTACTTCTCATTGAACTTCTCCAGGACAAGGTTCCAACCACCTCTTGGCATCCTTCCAAGTCTTTGCTTCGCGGCAAGGGCAATCTGAGACACCCATTCGCCTTCAGAGACACCATTGACATTTCCGATGATCGCAGAAAGAGAATGCAAGTTAGTTTTGCAGCATCACCAACAAGATCTTCTTTAACACCATTAGCTCTTGTGGCATTGTGAGGTCCCATAGGCGACGGTCCTGTCTTTTTAAGTTCTTTTTATTTGCAGGAAGGCTCGTAGGTTTCGTTTTCCTTAACTGCTTGGAAACGTACATGCACACACCACAACAACTAAAATAATTCATAACAGACTATATAAATCTCTTTATAAAGTAAATTTCTTTATAAAGAAATTATATACTCCATCACCCAGCTGCTCTCCAGTTTGGTGATACATTAATCACATCGATAATGAATTCTTAGTGAAATCTGCATGTGTGGCTTCAGCACCAGTAGATCTGTTATTTAACGTAAATGTTTCTTCATTCCTTTCACGTTCTTTCCATACTTCTTTCCAAAAAGATAAACAATCATCCTCGTCAAATTTGAATTTAACATTTTTCTTATCCCCACTCAAATTTCTGTAAAAATATCTTCTGTTAAGTTCAAAACACCAATTTTGTTTTCTGAACTCCTTTCTTGACTCGTGGATTCTGAGTTTTTTTCAAAATTTTTATTTCATCCTGAATGTAAGACGAAATTCTTTCAAATTCTCCCTTCTTAGACTTTTTGTATCTGTACTCAAGAGTTTCTCTAATCTCATCATCAAATTTCTGGTATTTTTCTGTAAGTCGAATGAATTAATTTGATCCAACTTTGTATTCAGATTAATCAGTTTTTCATTAATGCGCTCACTCCAGTTGCTTTTTTCTTCGTCGACATTGTCAGGTATTCATAAGTTAATTGCCCCACATATACAAAATCTGTAATGTCATCTAAATTTTTTGGATAATTGGATTTGGAAAATTCCCAGATTGCTGAATTAATCCCATTAAAAATTTCATTCTTTAGTAACTGATAAGGCGCTTTTCTTGTTGGCTTTCGTAAATCACGTGGGATGATTTTACTTTCTCAGAATCGAAAATGATCGTTCTACTGCGCACGATGTTGCCTGACATTCAATCAACAAAGAATAATCTAAAGGAGAAATGGAATGATCATCGATATTCATAATTTTTGTGATATCATTGGAATTCATCCTTTTGATAATATAATTTTTTATTCCACACACGTCTTCTTTAAAATCCAATGTTTTCAAATAATCGAATGGTTTTTTATAGTAAAATTGGTCGATTGGCCCGAACAATGGCCAGACCGATGCGCTGGCGGAACCAGAGGCCCTCTCTCGTGTCCTTGACTTTTCTCCCAATGGACTGCCCGACCTCGTTGAGGAACGAGTCAGTCTCCTTTCCCGCAGCTCCAGCGGTCTCCAGGGTGATTGCCGTAACGCGGGTAGCGGTCCGCGAGCGAAGAATATTTTTGTATTTTGATCCTTTCGGCGTGGTTTGCAGCCGAACAAGGGTTTGCGGCGGAAGAATGGATCCTCGATTTTGAAAAGGTACCACAACGGTAACATCCCATACGAGGGCCTTCCCCGACGAGTTGTTGTTGTTGTTGCATAACCCCGGTCTCACATTAGGGTATGAGACCGGCGGCTAGCAGAAACAACAGCGCCTTCGCGGGTTGCTCCCAAAGGACCTCGGGGGAGTGGACAGCAAATTTCCTGCGGACAGGGAGGAGAACAGGGCAGCGGAAAAGGTGATCAGTTGAGTGATATTCGGCACAGCAGAGGTTGCATACCGGGGAGATCACGACGTTCAATGAGTGAGCGTAGGAGTTTAGTGAGTGGTGGTGGCCCCGAGCGAACGAGCAAGGTTGATCTGAGCGGAACGCTCCAGAAGCATTTCGGAGGGGTGAACTTCCGGAGGAAGTTTGTTGAGGCAGAGTTAGGCTTCAGCCTTAGAATGGACGACGTTGAAATGAAGTCGTGGATTTTTTTCTTTGGCTGTGAACATTGGTTTAGGCATTGATTGTTTTGGCAAGTACCCGGGAGTATAGTTTGGCAGGCGTGTTCTTCAATGCACGGCCGTTGTCATTTAGCGTGTTTAGGGCAGTGCAAGGGTGGTAGAGTTTTCGCGAAGCGAATAGGAATTGTGCTCCTCTCATGTTTAGATGTTCCTCTATCGGGAGGAGGTTGGTTTCACAGTGCAGATGGTCGATGGGTGTTGATTTCAGGCACCCGGATATGATGCGCATGGCTTTGTTTTGAATTGATTGGAGAGCCACAGAGGAGCTCATAGAAAGACAGGGAGCCCAACTCGGACTCGCGTAGCTTAGGACAGGGCGAATGTATTGTTTATACACACGTTTGAGAAGTGGTTTCTGCGCACCAGTGATGCGACCACTTATTGCGTTCAAAATATTTGTACGCCTGTTAGCCTTGTCAGAGATCTTCGAGACATGTTTATTGAAGGACATCGTTAGGTCGAAGGTTAGTCCGAGAACAGTGGGGTGTTTTGATAGTGGGAGAACAGAGCCAAAGAGAGATAGGTGGGATGTATGTTTGATTGTCTTCTGTCGGAAGATAATAGGGTGACCGAGGACTTGGAGGACGGCCTCGAGCCTGTTTTCTCTGAGCCAATTCTCAACGGAGTGGAGTTGTTGCTGAAGGTTGAAGGAGGCAGCTTTGTAGTCTTCGTGTTTTGAGGCAATAATAATGTCGTCAGCGTCCCCGACGAGTAAGGGAATATTGTCATCCCGTCAGGCCTTTTGCCATCTCCCCGATCGAGTCCGACCGGTTCGAGGAGGCACGAATGGCCCGCTGATTTGAGATTAGCTTTCAAGATTTCATTGAGGCCTTGTGTCTGTGTTCCCTGCCTGCGCTCCTCTTGCAGGAAAGTGGGTGCAGTCCCTTTTTGTAAACGTTCTCACCGAATCTGCAGCGGTGTTTTGCGCAAACATCCAGATCGAGACGGCATCGTCTAGTCACGTCCCGATGCTGGAAAGAGTAAGAGCGGAGAGACAGCAAGTCGAGCTGCCTCATCGATTGTCATCGCGAAGAGGAGTGGCCCTAGCGGATCACCCTATTGCACGCCGGTCTCCGAACGGATGATCTCAGAGTAACATTTTTCCATCCAAATTCCATCCAAAATACGTAAACAAAGACCGTCTTTTAAATTCAGCTTCTTGTGTGAATCGACAGGATCAGTTTCATTGACAATTTTCTCTAACATCGCATCAAATTTAATTTTGTTAAAGTTTGCTTTAAATGAGCGGATGATTCCCTGATCCATGGGTTGTAAAATTGTGGTCGTTTTTGCAGGAAGGTATAGCAGTTCAATTGATACTAAATTCGAGTAAATTTCATGTGAAGGGCATCGATCCACAACAACCAGAATTTTTTTTTGAAGATCACGATCCCATGAAAGAAGCCATTCGTTGGAAATTTTGCTAGTCATCCACAACCTTTCAGAATGTCTATAATCAATATATTTTTCCACATTAAAATTCTTAAAGCATCCAGGTTTCTTAAATTTCCAATCATCAATGGACTTTTTTTTATCTGTCCCCGTCATATTTGCACACAGCAACAAAGAAAATCTAAAATATAAGAAATACAATAAACCGGTCTTTTAGCATTTTTTGCCCGGGGAATTTTTCTGACAAACACTTTTTGAAGGAATCCATTTCTTCCAAAGTCACACACTCATCACTTAAATTATCAAAGACATAAGATATATATATAACCATGGATTATTGAATTTATTCCCTTTATTTCTCGATATCTTTTAAAAGGACTTTCGTTAGAAACTGAATGGACAGATATGTTATAACTAGGGCCAACATTTTGTAACCTTAAAAATTGAAAAATTTAACCTTAAAAAGTTAACTTTATTAACCTATAAACCAAAATTTTTAACCTTAAAATTAAAAAAATTTAACTTTATTTATTCTCAGTAAAACCTGTAAAGTATAAATAAGAAACAATAAAATACTTTAAAGACTATTTATTGAAAATGGACATAACATAATTTTCCGAATTTTGTGTAGAAAGTTTCTGTTTGACCTCATAAAACTCCTAAATTGCGAAAAGAATCGTTCGATAGGTGCCGAGGATGGTTGACAGTTTTGAAGTAACGAATAATCTTCCGGAGAGATATTTTTATTATCCATATTAATAATTTTAGTCATATCGCTCTCTAAAATTCTCTCTAAATAAAATTTTTTGATCCCTGCTTCATCCTACCCGAAGTCAAGTGTACTTAACGTTGAATATGCAAATTCTATTGTACATTTGTTACTATCAAGTTGTAATATTTTCTCTATGAGATTAATTACTATATGAAAAACCTGGAATATGTGAATAGTTATGCGAAATTGCACATAAGCGTTTTACTAGCTTTTCAATTTTCAATGCATTTTTGGTGGCAGTCACTAGTATTCCTTGTCCTCAATCAAATCAAAAATGTTAATCACTGAGATTAAATTTCTTGAATAAAAAGATGCAGCCTTTAACCAGGTGCCCCATCTCGTCAACACAACTTTCGGAGGAATTCCAATTTCGTAAAACAACAATTTTCGCTTGTGGTTCTTCCTGACAGAAGCTTGCACGCTAGCTATCACATCATCAACTTCTGATAAGATTTTCTGACCTCCATTGAACAATTATGCAAAATATGGGTGACGCAATTAACATGAAAAGATTGGGATATAAATTTTTTAAAATTTTCCCGGCTAAATCATCAATTAATTAAAACAATACCGGATGTCATATACCGTGCAGCATCGGAAATGAGAAGCATAAAATTATCCCGTTCAACCATAAGGTTTCGAATGGATCATCAACGATCTGTGCTATGATATTTTTTGTTGGCGCGGATTCGATTGGCTTGAATGAGACCAAATAAGTAATTGTAGGGAGTTTTATTGATCCCATCAAAACGGCGACATAACGTTTGTTTCGATTTGAGTTTCATCGGTTATTGTTCTCTAGAAAATAAACATTGATGGAAAACTTGAATTTGTCCCTAAAGATCCTATGTAGTCATTTGCAATATATTTAGCACATTTAAACAAAATCGTTAGTCAACTTTTGTAATTCTTGTATATGTACGTTAGTTTTTTCACCATTCTCATCTTCGATCAAGTACATGTCATTTTGTTGATCTACCACAACATATTTGTTGTTTGATAATCCATCGTATAATAAGAACCTTCGAATATTGGCATCATTGTCTTGTTGTCTTGGAAATATATTAAAAAATTAATACCTTAGTAATACTGTAGCTTTGACTTTTATGGAATCTTCATCATATTTCCATCTTCTCCGTCTATCATTTCGTATCATCTTCTCCCGTCGAAGATATCCAACGTTTTATGCTTTGGTTGAACCTTAAAAAATTAAAACCATCAGGCAACCTCTCTACTTGCTCTTGTATCCAGGGCGCTCGTGCTTTACCACGCACATGCTTGATCGAATATTTTTCACAGACTTCGTCAATTAACGAATTACAGAATTCTTTTCCATTGTCTGTTTGGAGGATGATTGGTGGTCCGATGTAATAAAAAATATTTTGGAATAGGTTAGCTATTTCTACCGCAGATTTCGACTTTGATAATTCGAAAACTACATATTTCGAGAAGGAATCAACGATTACAAGAATCTTTATATTAAATATCTCATCTCAAATACCCAAGAGAATTTATCGTTAATTTCAGGATATCTGCGAAGATCAATGAGATCTGCTATATATCTATCTCTAGGCCTACGACTACCAAAATGATTATAATTATGTTCCGCCTAATTAATGTTAATTAATCCAATACCTCAATGCATTTAAGCTTCAACTCAATGTCATCCTCTGCGAAAAATCACAATTTGGTTGAATTCTTAATAAAGAATACATTTCCATTTTCAAAGCATATGTTTTTCGCAAGCTGCTTTAGCCTAAATCGTTGTTTTCTGCTGGGACTGTCGTCTAATGTGTTTTCTTCTTGGTTTTCTCTGATTTTTTTTTTTCTTTGCTGAGCTTCACAATACGCATAGTTCCACGCTTTTTTTTATAAATTAAAAATAGAATATTTCTCTAAAATATTTAACTAATTGTTAATATTGATGTATAGACACGCTTGAAACAAAACAAATGTTAACAAATAATTACTTATAAGACCCTTCAGCCTTCGGAGTCCACTTTACGAGCTCCACTATCTTCCAGATCTATCATCCCAGGGCCCACACTTCCGTCAATTTTAACTCGTTTCAAACCATCCAGAAAAGGAACATGGTAGGCATCCTCGAAGAGTCGACGCATCGCGATCTCTCGGTCACCGATCCCGTTAGCTTTCTCGTATTTTGAAAGTACCTCCTCAACTCGGGCTTCATAATCTATTTGCGAAAGACCTCTCCGAAAGTCCAGCACTGTGCTCTCTCCATCGTACGCTTAAGCACAATTGATTGCATATAAGCAATCAGATGTTCCCTCACTCTGATCGACTCCAAATTTTTTTTAATATTTAGACACAATGCCATCCCATGTAAGGACAACAGGAATTATATTCGCTTTGGCCTTGTGGATCAGGGATAATTCATTAGCGAGCAAATCATATTTTCTTAACTTTTCAAGTTCTACTCGCTGTAAATTATCTTAAAAAGTAATTCCCACACCACAATCCAAATTACGTTCTCTTTTTATCATATACCAATAAATCAGGTTTGTTATAACGAACGGTAGAATCAGTCTCGATTCGAGTATCCACCCGTACCTCAACTCTTTCATTCGATATAACCTCCTGCACCGAATGTGTCTTCAACCTTTCTGATTCTTCAATCCATAAAGACGACAAAAATGGAAATGCAAACAGCGTACAACTTCATTATGACGTATCGTGTAGTCAAGATACAGCATACGTTCACATCTAGTGGCCAGATGATCCACTGTTTTCTTCGCCGCTTTACAATGAGGGCACCTTGAGACCAGTTCTTGCTGGAAAAGAAAATATTCCGATCCTGAAGAAAACATGCCAATCCTTCATTGCGCGATGAGTTATTTCCATTTCCAAGCCATATAGATGAGGACTTGTATGTAGCCATATAGAACAATTCCCGTAGGATCTTTTTCGTCGGAATCCTCACTGCTCCGCTGCAAGTGTACCTGATTCCTCTACGAAGTTCGAAAGCCTTGTGAAGACAATCCGTTCCATAATTTTAGAGACGGAGCATATTAGGCTTATTGACCGATAGTTCTCTGCATGGTCCTTCATTTTTCCAGGCTTTGGAATCATACGTCATACTTTTTCCAAGAGTCCGGTACGTCAGTTTGCATTGTATAGTGCGGTCAAATATCGTATGAGAATAATTGGAGCATGTTTGATAACTCAAGTTAGCTCGAAGACTTTTCTGTACCTCACATATAAATTCTGGATTAGACATAAACTTCATAAAGTTTGGGATCAATGTTGATTCTTTATACACAAAAATCAATTTTTTGATAGGGATGAAAAATATCGATACAGTGAACCATTGCAAATTGGCCATTTTGGTAAATAAAAATTTTAGAGCCAATTTGAAAAAAATCAATAATTAAAAAATAAAATAAACACGTTTAATTTAAATAGCTTATCTGGCAACATTGTCCTCGTACAACTGCTAAAAGATAATCAAGTAACCTTGTTAATCAGAATGAGAATTGATGTTTCAGTATAGAAGCACACTATCTATCTGATTATTTTCAAAGTTTATTATAATGAGGAGACAATGACAAATAATTTGAAACAGTGTAATTTGAATGCAAATAACTAAAATTATAATTTTATTTTTTTTTAAATTTTAAGATTTTATTTAATTCCTAAAATAACGTATATATGACGTGTGTAGTTTGTCATTACTTTTGTGGTTGATGTATTTATATTTTTCTGTGATGAATAGTTTTTACTTGTTATTTATGTTTTTTTCATTATTTCTATGTTTATTGGTTCCTTGATCCTTTAATTTTATAATTAATTATTGGTTTGAAGAATCACGTATTTTTAATCATTCTATAAACATTATTAATAATGACTGAAACATTTTAATTGATTTCTCCTATTTTTATACATTTTCTATATCTAAAAAATATTTATTTTATATTTTTCTGTGATGAATAGTTTTTACTTGTTATTATGGTTTTTTTCATTATTTCTATGTTTATTGGTTCCTTGATCCTTTAATTTTATAATTAATTATTGGTTTGAAGAATCAGTATTTTTAATCATTCTATAAACATTATTAATAATGACTGAAACATTTTAATTGATTTCTCCCATTTTTATACATTTTCTATATCTAAAAAATATTTATTTATATTTTTCTGTGATGAATAGTTTTTACTTGTTATTTATGGTTTTTTTCATTATTTTATGTTTATGGTTCCTTGATCCTTTAATTTTATAATTAATTATTGGTTTGAAGAATCATGTATTTTAATCATTCTATAAACATTATTAATAATGACTGAAACATTTTAATTGATTTCTCCTATTTCTATACATTTTCTATATCTAAAAAATATTTATTTTAAAAAATTCTCATATAATTGCTTGTTTAAGCATATTACAGTACGACCCCGCCCCAATAGAAAAGTGCCCCAAATATAGAGGGTGCCCCTAAGGTAGAGGTATATATAATTTTTACTTTTTAAAAGCAAATATCTGTATTTTTAATAATAAAATGTTTTTTCGTATTAAAAAAGAGGAATTAATTTATTCTATGAAAAATAATCAGTTATTTTGAATCCAATATTATATTTATTTCTTAGAATCTTCGACATTTTTATCTTGAATTCATAGTATTCTTTGAGTCCTTCAGGGCAAGTGTGAATAAGGAAGTTTCAAGATCATTAATTATTCTCATTGAATCTTTTAAGTCGGACTCTCAATTTCATCATTTCCATTATACAAAGTATCATTATCCTCAATTCCGTTTATTTCAAGACCATTAAAGCTAAAACATGCTTATCAATTAATTCAGATTCTTTTTGTGAATTAATTTCAGGAAAACATGTTCTCTGTTCGTTTATTTTCATCCAACAATTGACAATTGTTGTTGTTATTAATCGACTCCATGCTTCTCCCACATATGCGATTATTTTGTCACATGGGCCACGCGATACCTATGGGCAGTTAATTTCATTTTATTAATGAAACCACAAAGAGTAAAATTTTGGTACAGTAAAACCTCTCGAATCCGCCAAATTTGGACCTGGGAAATTACGGCGGATTCGAGAGTTTGGCGGATTCGAGAGACAAATTTGAATATTTTTATAGACTAATTAAAAAATGAAGACATTAATTTCTTTAAATATAGTCAGTTATTTTAGTTTTAATAGTTATTTTGATGTTTCTACTAACATCATCAAGGTGATTGAAGACATTTAAATTAGTTTCATCCTTTTGTTTGAAGTACTTCCTCAATGTATGGAGAGCATTCAAAGCAGCATCGTGGTCTAAAACGACTTGTCCATTCTTTTTTTCTCCACAATCAATGTCCTCATCATCATTTTCATCCAAATTGTCCAGGATCTCTTCATTCTCTTAGAATTTTGTAAATAGTCACGTGTTACCAATGTTCCTCCCTGGTATTTGAATGTACGTACAAGACGGGAATATTTATTGGCAAATTCGTCACCGACTGTCGACTAATTGGGATGACTATACATGTTCCGTTGATAAGGGGGCAGTACTCGGGGGAATAATCGTATATCAAAAAACTTTTTTCGCATTTGAGGGCAAACTTTCTTGGACTATTAAGTGGGCATTCAACCTACTCATGCACCACTAAAACCCAAAAAAATTGTTTTTTGAAGAAATTAATTAACATATTATTAATATCTTTTTGCTTTTCAATTTGATAAATCGTCGTAACAAAAATCTGTCTTTCCCAAAGATTGGCATCTTAAAAGAAATTTATAATTTCTTATTAAAATTTTTTTTTTTACATATTTTTTTAAAAACGAAATTATCATATTTGAATCTGTTATTTAGTATTTAATTAGCTGCAGAGGATAAGATGGAATGGCAATTCCCACGCAAGATGGCTATTGTTATGCGTTAGAAAAGCCATGTCCGTTCCCAATGATCATTTCTTCTTCTGCTTGCCAAATCCCCCAGTTTAATAAGGAAAAACATAGAATCCATCCATGCTTTTTTTGAATTATGATAGGTCACAAAACTTCGATAGCTAAAATTTTTAGAGCATCTAGGATTTTTGAATTTTCCAATTATGAATGGTGTTAGTTTATCGGTACCAGTCATATTTGAACAGAACATTATCGATATTCGATCCTTCAATAATTTATGCCCATATCTCTTGATCTTGCAAATGCTTTTACATGGAAGAGCTTTATAAAATAATCCTGTCTCATCTGCATTATAGACATTTTCGCGACCATATAATTTTATTTTTACTCTTATATTAATGAGAAAATCATTAACTTCAGAATTTGAGAAATTCTCTGTAGAAGATTCTCCATAAAGTTTCTTCAATTTTAACCCATGTCTTCTTTTAAATTTTTCAAGCCATCCACGACTGGCTTTAAACTCAGTTATTTGACGTTTCTTCGCAAAGTCTTCAGCCTTTGTAAGAATAATCGAATCATTAAGAAATGCTCCTCTGGTTTCCATCATTTCAATCCATGACATAGTATCTTCATCAATTTCATTGAACTTTAAATATGGATTCCGAGATAATTCTGAAAAAAGCAAGGCAGATACATTCCTTCTGTTCCTAAGGTCGTTTAAAGATCGTCTTGAAATAACGCGTCTGAATCTTTCGGAAAAGATAGCGGACACTCTTGTAAGCGAAATTCCTGGATTTTGATCGATAAATTTAATAATTTTTGTTTTTTGAATTTTTAAATCTGGTACAATTACGTTTCATTACAATTAACAGGACCAACCACACAATTAAATGATAATGTCTCGTGTAAAAGTGTTTTGAAATTTAAAAAAATAATAATTAAGAAAATAAAAAATATATATTTCTAAAAACGCGGCGGATTCGAGAAATTTGCGGATTCGGGAATATCTCATAGGAAATTTCGTATTCTTGAAAAAATTCGGCGGATTCGAGAGGTGGCGGATTCGAGAGGTTTTACACTGACGAAATCAATTTTGCATCTAAGGATGTGGAAATTCTGGCATTTTTCCCATCGCTCAACAAACTTTTTTTTGAAGACAAAATTTGATGGCAGGTTTAGAAGAAAAGGATCCTTGTAGAACAATTTCTTTTTGCCCTTATATTTGACGAGCTGAAATAATACAGATTGGTGATATTAAATGTTATTTATTTTATTTTTTAAATGTTTTTAATTTATCGAATTAACTACAATAAATTATTACGCACGTTATATTTTTCTTTTGTTGTGCATGTATGCAGTTAATTCTTATTTTATTTTTTCGTGCTTTATGTTTTAATTTTATAATTTTTTGTTTTTTTATTTGTTTGACTATTAATTAAATTGATTACTGGTAAAATATCTTGCATAAAGTATATTTTGCAAGTGAATTTGTATTCATTTATCAATTAATTAATATGCATTTATACAGACTTGTTTAAATTATTTTTTTCTAGTATTTTATTGTTTATTTTGATTTTTTTATTATTTTGATTCTTTTCTACTATTCTGATTTTTTTAATACACTCAACCGTTTCAAATTGGGCATTTTTGGATACTTCAATTTTGTTGGCCAATTAGATTAAAAATCGATAATCCTTCCAAATCGATAATTAAGATTAGCTTCGCGGGCCGTACAAAAAATATTTTATATATTTTTTATATTTTCCAATTCGTAAAAATTAATAATGGACGCATTTTTGAACAAAGCCGCCAGTTCTATATAATTTTGTAAATCAATGAGTTCTATATCATTTACAAGTCAATTTTGTAGCTTAATTTGTCCCAGCTCTGTGGAGTGATGTTTGGATCGGGAATTTTAATCCTGATTCCTTCCACAGCATACATCCATCTTCAAAAGGCCTGTCCAAAGAAGATTCGGGGGATTTATGTAGAATCTCCAAGGATAGCCTTCGGCAGGATGAGTGAGAGGACAGGAAAGCTGGGAGGGCAAGGTCCAGGGCGGATCTTAGGCCAGCTTTGCCAGAATTAAAGAGGTAGTTTACACTGGGTCCACCCATCATTATCGAAACGGACATTTAGGATCCACTCGGCGCACAATCTTAACGTATCATCGATAGAATGCAATATTTCATCTTGTATAAAGCAGGGCAAGCATCTCAATAAATATAACAGTTTGGGAACGTGGATGCAATTTTTGAGGAGGAAAAAGGCCGTGTGGGAGTCGAGTAGAGAGAGGCGTTCACCGCAGACAACCTGGCAATGAGGCTCGACCAGCACCGCCTCGCCTGCTTACGCTCTGCAGCTGTGCCACTCAGTGGGTCATGGCTGAATGCTATGCCAATTGCTGGCCTCGGAACATTATTAGAGGATGACTGCATGCGTATCGGTACTGCACTGAGACTCGGACTTGACATCTGCGAACAACATCGTTGTAGATGTGAAAAATGGTTGACGTCAAAGGTGTACACCCACTCTCTTGCAAACGAAGTGCTGGCCGAGCTCCTCGGCACTCCGCTATTAACAATGTTATATAAGAGCTCTTGAGTCGGCGGGCTTCCCCTCGATCCTAGAGCCAGTGGGCTTATATCGTGGAGATGGGAAAAGACCCGATGGAATGACCACTTTTCCCTACTCCTGTGGAAAATCGTTGGTTGGGATTCAACGTGTGTTGACACCCATTCCAAAACTAATATGATCTCTTCTGCTGTTTCTCCAGGTTCTGCAGCAGATGCTGCAGAGCAAAGAAAAATTGCCAAATACGCAAATCTTTGACAACGGTACCGCTTCGTACCTATCGCTGTGGAGACTTCTGGGGTAACCGGCCCTCTTACGACTTCTTTCATCAGAGAAGTCGGAGGAAAAGTTGCTAGGCGACGTGGGGAGCCTCGAGAAGTGTCATGGTTATTCCAACAAATTGGAATAGCTGTCGTTCGCGGCAATGCACACTCCATCATGCGTGCAACCGCAAGTGCCTTTTAATCCTTGACTAACTTATTTCAATCAATTTGTGCAAAGCATTATAGAAACACGATCCTTGAAATTTTTGTAACCTTTAAATCGGTTGCGACAAATAGATTTTGAAGGAATGATTTTTATAAAACATCTAGTTTCATCTAAGTTGTAAATTTGATCATCATTGTATCTCTGTAAAACTTCACGAAATTTAGAAAGGAAAGATTAGATATCAACGGGATCATCTGTTTTCAATTTTCCATGAATTTTCGCATTCGAAATCCATTTCGTTTTTTAATTTTTTTCAAAAAACCATTTAAGTTTTTAAAATTTACTAGTTTAAGTTGTTGCGCAAAAAACATAGCCTTACTAGAAATTAAGGCATCATTAAGAAAACCGTCTAAATATTAGACCCTAAATAAGATACCTCTAGACACAATCAAATCCATCCATTCAACCAATTTTGCATCAAGTTCAGGAAACTTAAGATTTGATACTTTTTTTTGAACCTAGATTGTGTATCTTGCTATCTTTGAGAAGAGAATCTTTTTTCAAAAGAATGTTGTTGTTGTTTTTCGAGAAATTTTTTTATTAAACAAAAAGAAATTCTTTCGGCCAAATGATGACACGAAAAATGAGGATTCTTTCTTTATAAGATAAAATTTCTATTTTCTGATTAAAATTCGGACGAGTATAAATATTGCGAGAAGACATTTGGGACAAATTTTATTAATAAAATTCAATTTATTAAAAAAAATTTTGAAGAATAAAAATTATAGTACAAAAAAATTAAAATTTGTGGCCAATTTGAGAGGGGCCAATTTGCGAGGGTTGAGTGTATTATCTTATTTTCTCTGGTCTGATATGAGATTTCTCGACCAATAAAACAGTTCGTTCACAAGAGGAGTTTGATGAATAAACTGGAAAATATTTTTTGAGACATCTGTTCGATGGGCAGAAAAATTTTTATCAGGAGTATCAATTAATGTTTTTAATTGTAGAAATCTATGAATTAAGTAGAGATCACGGGCAGCTTTTACTCTGCTCCATGAGTTATAATTTACGAATTCGAAATCAAGGATAACTCTGGATTTATCACTCTCGATGTTGTCCATTATCGCGATTAGTTCTGAACACAAATATGTGTCGAAATATTTGATTTTAAATTCCAGATCAGTAAATGCTTCCTCGATTGAATAATGTACCCCTTAAATCTATAATTTTAATCTGATTTGTTTCATTTTGTAATAAATAAACACATAATAATAAACAAAATTAATCCAAAATTATATTACAGACCCTGGGACACCGTCGTCTCAGGCCGATTATGCGGGCAGGATCGAACCTTTCAGTAGGATCTCCCTCGTTCGGATCGGCGATCACGGGGATTACTATAATTAACTGGCTTACCCGTCTTTGGTCTTTAATAAATAAAATAAATAAATTATTCATAGCGCTCGGATTGCTGATTATTGAATTTTTGGAGCATTGAATCAAATTTGACAAGAAAAAGTTAGAACATTTATAATTTCAATTAAAAATTCGGATTATTGAAGTTCGGATTAACGAGGGTTGCCTTTATTTGTAATATTGTCCGATTGAAAATTTATAAGAAAAAGAATGTTCAGTTTTTATTTTTGTTCGCTGTATATAAACTTGGGATAGTAATGCGTTTAAATTGATATTATATTGTTCAACTATCTTCTTATTAAGATAAACTTGTTCTGATATATAATTTTATTTTAGTGCTCTATTATCTCCTCAATTTTTTTATAAGAGGACTCAGGTAACAAATTCATTTGATAGATTGAAATTACATTGAACCTTCTATTAATAAACATATCTTTTTTTTCATTTATAATTTTAAATTGAAAAAGAAATCATCAAAAAAAACTAACTACTATGAACTGGCTCGCAGGATTGAAAGACAATTTCCGCGTAAAACAGCCAGCGAGATCCTCTGAATAAGGAATATAAATTCCCTCGGATCTTTGGAGCGGTGGGTGCACAAGCGGCCAAGTTTCTTGAGATGAGCAAGCGTCTTGGCCCCAAAAACACAGGAAGATAAACATATCTAAAAAAATTATGCCGTTAATTTGTTGGGTTATCGTGGATTTGAATCCAATCGCCTTCGTTTTTATTACTTTAATGATGATTGAATAAATATATTAGAATATTAAATTATGTCATATTTCGACTTTTAATATACCAATATTAAAACAGTCTTGCAAAAACTCAAAAAATTTTATTAACAAGGAGACCAATCAACGTCATCAAACTTGACATTGAAGATCTTCTCAGCGGAAGAGTGTACCAGAGCGTGAAAAAATCCAAAGAATATAAATCCATAGAAATTGAAAACCGGCGGGAACTTCTTAGGACATAATTGATTTTTGGGATCAAATATAAATCAAATCCAGTATTATTTTATTCGTATTTTTATCACAACTTTTTTTTAGGTTTGTTATCTATATTGGTCAAAATATGAAAAAGTTAACACGAGTTTATAAACAGCCTGGAGGTCAGCTCAAAGACGCCGCGCTGCGTATCGATTGGAAATGATTCAGAATATTAACTTGATTCAGAATATTAAATTTCGTTCATAAATTTGAAATTTCAGATTAATCAAAAGGACAAGTGAGGAAGCCAATAAAATGTATTTGAAATTTGCATTGATGTGTGTACGTGATTATTACGCATATTATCTATCTCTCCTCGAACATATTTAGCATTCTTGCCTCTCAATGTCCAAAAATATGTCCGCATCCTTAACTGACTTACATCGTTTGGAAACACTGCCCTGCTGATCCCCACTCTCTCCGGGGTGTCCACGCGGATATTTTGATACTGGAGGAATAGACTTCCGTTTGAAGTATGGTAGTGTTTTTTGTGGGCGTTCATTATTTATTGAAGCTAAAATAGAGGGAAAAATGTACATTTCTAGAAACGAATGAATTGAAAGACTTTATTTGCATTTTATGTGTTCCAAAATTGGCCAGGTAGATTGGAATAAATTGTTCTCTTTCCTATTTAATATTTTTGAAAGTTTTGCCTTAAAAGTTCAGAGATTTCTGTGGCAAAAAAATGATTCCTTTGTATCTTTACGTCTACAGATTATTACCTACAACATACTACATACGAACTCACGAATTCAAATGTTTTTTTATTTATTTTATAAAATTATTCATTATATAAACAATTAACTAAGATAAATAATTAATTGACTTTTATTGTCCATAGTACTCAATATATTATTTATGAGGTCGGAAATTCTCGAAATGTCCTTCATGACTAATAACCGCCACAGAAACATTCTGCGAATATTAGAGATGGAAACCCCGTATAAAAGGAACGGAAAAAGTCAGGGACTTGACAAAAAGTATTCAGAAGCGTTGAGCGACAACTCGCCTGTAGACGAGTTGTCGCCTAACTCGCCTAAATTTATTTGGCGACAACTCGTCTACGAAGAAAAATATTTTAAGGGTAAATAAAATAAAATTTTACAAACAATTACTTTTTATTCTGAACTTTTAAAGCAAATCAAACCATCAATTAGCTTAAAATAGCAATCTACTTCAAATTCATGAAAATTTTCACATGCTATTCTTAGTTCAAGTTCCTTTTTGCAGTCTGTCGCAGACACTTCAAGAGACCTTCCTGACTTAATTTGTGTCATTTTCACAAAAAGTCTTTGTTCTTCCCTGGCCAAAACATTGACAAAAGCTGCCAAATTTGGGTGCGCTCTGTTAAAAGAACTGTTAAACAGCTTATGCCAACCTTCCAATGAATTGGTCGTCCTGGGCATTGACTTTAATACCCGATGAAAACAACTCCAAAAACTGACGTCATAAGATGGGTCAGCAATAAATTGTTTTTTAAAATAAATCAAAAAATTCATTATTTGTTGGTTTTTTTTCTTTTCCTGTCGCATCAAGAGAAAATTTTTCAAATTCCAATAAAACATTTTTTACAGGATGAAAGCTAAATGGTAGCATTTCCTCAATAATTTTCGTTCCCACAATAAAACGTCTTTGTAGGCTCCACAAGACCAAGACATTGTATTTCCGCCATATGATTTGGCCGAAATAAAAATTGCAGCCAAATACATTAGACGGCGAAAAAACTGATTTTGTGAAGTTAATTAACCCCTTTTCAAAATCAATTAAAATACTTGCTGGTGAAGTAACAAGTGTCTTTATTTCTTCAAATAATGCACAGTAGGCATTTTCTGTACGACAAACTTTCAGGAATTTCCTCGCCCTGCATTCTCGATTTCTGCACCTCCAATAGGTAAGACCGTCTTTTTTTCTATCTGTATTATACAAATAGTTCCGGTGTAGTAAAAGTTTGCCTCCTCTTTGGCTTTTAAGCAGTTCAAAGTCAGTCATAATAAGGATTAAAGTAAAAAAATTGTTGAAATTTTAATTAATTAGATTTAATCTGGTAAAAATAAAAATTTTTTATTTATTTTAAATAGGCGAGTTGTCGCCAAATAAATTTAGGCGAGTTAGGCGACAACTCGACTATAGGCGAGTTGTCGAATAGCCATTCTGCGAATATTAGAGATGGAAACCCCGTATAAAAGGAACGGAAAAAGTCAGGGACTTGACAAAAAGTATTCAGAAGACTAAGCTTGGCTACATTTTTTTAGAGCAAGTGAATTCTGTGTTTAGGTTAGATCGTAATTTCGACTTTTATTGCGTTTTTCCATCACTCCTTTTAAGTTTTGCAACCATACTCCCCCAGATTCCAAGACTTTGGTTTTCAAGAAATCGCCCGTTAATGTATTAACATATTTTCAAGGGTGTGGTAGTTGCCATCGTTTATAGTCGAACTGAAACGAGATTCAATTTTCGTGATTAATAACAACATTTCTGGCAAATTTTGAGCAACTAGAGCAATACAGATACCTCGCCTTTATATGTTTATCATCACTATCATACCCTTTTACCCTTATTTTAAAATTTAAAATGTAAATGTCTTTATTATTTTTTTGGTACCGATCAATGTTCCTTGCAATAAGAGAGAAATATTGTTAAGTTTCGTAAAAATCCAAGATAAGGACAGCCCCGCGTAGTAAGTAGCGTGCCTTAATGAAATACGACGCGATAAGATTTTTAAAAAATATAGACATTGTCCTGCCTTAATGGAATACGACGCGATAAAATTTTTAAGAAATATGGACATTGTCCTTGCATGCAAACATTAGAAAATGAAGGAGAAAAAAACAAAATTTACTTAGAGTTTTGCACATGTGAATACTACTTTGGCTAATGTTGACAAACAATTTTAAATTCTATTCTATCTTATACAATATCAGCTTGAATATAATCTCAGAATAATTAAACTTTATTTATAAATTAGCACAAATATGATGGCTGACGGAAATCTTGCAGTTCTTTCCGACGAATTCGGTTTTATAAAGCTCAAAACAAATCTCGCTCTTCTGGATAATGAGAAAAGTCGGGGCAACACTTGATGACCTTATATCCGTAGTTAAAAGTAGGATCATATTTATCAAATCACATTTTTAGACTCATATTTCCTCATTTTTGACCAGACTCAAACAAAAGTCAATGGGATAATCTCCACAAGAGTTATCGAACTAAACGAAATATTCAACAGTATTAAAATGAGTACTGAAAAGGTATTGTCGTGATACATTCATGACAGTTACTTCTGGACCAGCAGCTGACTCACCTTGGAATCACCCGGGGCTACTTGACTGGGTCGCGAATGTTTGAAGATAAGTGGCTGTTATATGCCAATTTGTTAGGAACAAACATTCCCAATTATTACAAAAACTAAAATAATGGCGAATAACTACAATCACACTGTATCAGTGATATAAACATATTTTAAGGGTAAATCTGGAGATAGAGCAAATTCGACACACAGAAACGCGTATGATTCATATAATGGATATCCAATGAATTTTATTCCCTTCCTGAGTTCATTTCGGCCAATCTTTTAGGACCAAACATCCCAATTATCGAAAAAGATCCTGACATCTGCTCGGTGCTGGCAGATTAGTCGAAATGGACTTCAAAACACGTAAAATGGCTTTGTGTCATCTTGTTCCAATTGTAAGTTGACTTTGAAGTAAAATTGAACGTATCTCTAAGCAGTCTCTTGGAATTGGTCAGCCCAGAAATGTCATCCCTTGTGGAATAGGACATCGAGAACCTAACAATGAACATTCAAATTGTGAGTAAAAATAAGAAAAATGTTAAATCAAATAAAATAAATATTTAGATTATATTCTCTTGTTAAATGTTCTGACACTCTGGATGACAATAATGATACAAAATAAAATAACAGTGTAGAGAAATTAAAAAAATATATAAACAGATTATAGGAATAAACTCAAAAAATGCTATTACATAATCGTTGTTGCCTAATAGTTATTACACCTTTTATTATTTCAAAAAACTTTGTCTATTTAGACAAACCAAGCGTATTTCCTATCAAATAGACACACCTAGTCACTACCATTAAGGGGTCTTAACCAAGCAATAGAAAGTGTGAGCAAATCCAAATAATGAAATTAGTGATAAATCCAATGTTAATAATTTAGAGCGCATATCATGGCCACTCCCCGCTTTATCCAATCTGGCTTTCCCCAACTACATAGATCTATCGGAAAACAAAGTTGGTGGAATGTCCCGTGGTGGACAGAGTTCCTACACATTCCTCCACCACATGACTCACCAGCTCTCGTCAGTGTCTTATAAACTGGACATACGTACAAGGAGGTGTCATAATTTTTATTTTCTGTCGGAATCAGCCAGATTGGAGGCATTTCCACATACAGTTCCTTCGGTCTCGACTCCACCCGACATCCCCGTCTCATCGACCCCCCCTCCATAAACAAGCCCATAATCTAACACCCACTCAAAGGAGGACTGGATATATTCTCTCCTTCCAACACCTACACTGTGCTTACAGCCATACTTTAACAGAGAAACTTATTTTAAAATTACGTGCTTTCGAGCATAGTTTTAGAGAGTTCCCATTAAGAAAGCCTGCAGAAAAAAGAAACCCGAAATCCAAAAAACTAAGCATAATGCCTTTATAAGACCTTGGGAATTCCGCCAGTCATACAGGCAGAGAGTGATTTGAGTGAGGGATATCTCTAAAAACTAAAAAAACAGAGAATACACAATTTCCCACATCAAAGGCACTCTATTGGTGTACAAACTCTGTGCCATGTCCTTCAACTCCTGAGAAATGACAACCAGTCCTTTGACAGCCTTGAGTAAGTATTCCAAACACCTTCTAATGACACCAAGAAGACAATTCTAACTGACATATAATATTCTCCACTATGGCTTCTTGGACGAGGACAGTATTCATTGACTCTTCGTAAAGGACGGGGTACTTTGAGGATATTTCCACTATGCTGAATTCCGGGGGAAGAATGGGGAAGATATCTCTGTCAAGTTTGTCCACAACCTCAATCATAAACTAATAAACAGACATTTCAGGGACCCAAATTTCCTCCTCTTCAAGATGACTCCATAAAACAAGCTAAGTGAGAAGAGGAGTCTATTTTTTTAAAATCAAATTAGGTCAAGAGAAAAATCGTCATTGGCAGATAGCCAGAGTATTGCCTCTGACTATGGCTATAGATACTCGTTCGATTAAATACCGGTGCTCACACGGGTCGCCGGTAACCCTTTCGAATAATGAGGCAATGCGCTGGAGTAGGGTTCGAGTAGAAGGCCCCTGTATTCCTGACGTCTATTTAAAAAAAGGTCAACCAATTTTGAATATTTAAAAATAAAACTATAAGATGTACTTGTGGGGATCTGAACTATCAAACTTATATTTATATTCGCAAAAATTGTCAATAAAGTGTTCGACTATTCCTTTAAATGAGTCCAGTAAGGCCAGTCCCTCCAATTCCTTCCAATTTCTGTCGGAGAGCCAGTATGGAGCAGGGTTCGGTTTTTGAATGGTATTTTTGACTGAGCTCAACAGGAAATATCTCCACTCGTTCTAAATACTCGTTGAATTTTAAGAACTGCTTTTATTTCTCCAAAGTTCTGTTTGATTCGCACACAAACGAGAAATACAAACATGATTTAGTTACGTTAAAAGAGCGATCGACACACATTGGAGTACAAATTGAAAGTAAAATGTTCGTTTATGAAAGTTATCCTCTCTTTCAAATCATCTACAATTTATTTCCTGTTTTTTGAGGTGACCTGAGTTTTTTGCGTTGGCAATACTGTTGAGAAATATTTTTCCGAACCACTCCAACGAGTATTGATACATTGGGTCAATCTTAGCCAAATCTGCTACGAAAAAAACAGTACTTGAGTATTCACAGCTACCCGCATGCCAGCATTTTTATTAGGTTAATGTCATCCACGGCGTTGCCTTCCGATGAACTGAGTCGAACAATATTTTTTTCTTCCAATTCCTTCCTATTTGAATTTTGATTCGTATTTATATGCCTCATTCGAGCATTATTGACAATCAGCTGGTTCTTGGCCTCTTCAAGGTCAGAAAGTTCCTCCGTCACGACAATCCCAATAACTGATCCTCGAGGCTTCTAAAACTGAAAATGACTTTTATATCGAGGACTGAGGTGGGTCAATAAATAGTGGCCACCGTTTTGAGTTATTGGCGATGAGTGCATTTTCTATCGAAAAGTTGTCTTTAGGCAGTCCGGTAATTTGTCAATACCATATTTTTACCGAGTTCCCCATCGATGTCACGCTCTCCAGGCGGTCAGTAATAGGGACCTTCCACTCAGCAAGGACTTTTAGACATTTCTCGTATAGAATAGCCCGATATTCACGCTTTAATACAATTATCTAGATTTTATACCGCGAATGGTCCCAAATAGGCGAACGACACGGCGGCTATCAAAATATCCCCACAAAATTTTGTAACGTGTATTCCAAAGTCTCGACAGTCTGTTGCCACCGGGATTTCTCGCTGCCGAGTCCCCGTACCCATCGATGTAAGGACGTATCTTCCTTATGATGGCTTCGGGGATGTTGTCCTTGTCGTAGGTGAAAAGAGAGTCGATAAATTTTTAAGGTTTTTGGAAAGGGTCTTCCGGGCTCTCAAAAGTCGTCGACCTTGACTTCGGGAATGTAAGTGGGGACTTTTTCAAGCTTGACCACCTTCATAATGCACACAGTCTCCATCACAAGTTTGACCCCATCGGGAGGACAGGACATAGCCTTTACTTCGAATACGTCATTCTTGTTGAGGACCTTGAGACTCGATAAGGCGGCACTCTAATCTAAGACGTATTGTCCAACCATGATGAGGAGGGCTTCACTCAGTTCTCGCTGGGCATCGTCGGCGATGTCCTGGCACTCTTCTGCCTTTGCACATGCATCAGTTTCTTCCTTCTAACATGAGCTCTTGTTTCTTCTACTACTTTATAGACTTGTTCCCGTTTTTAGTCTGTTTTTGGCAGATACGACTTGAGATCTCATGATTCTGAGCAGGTAAGAAAAAGATGAAGTCAATTCGAGATATCTAGTAGAAGTCACGTAGTTATGACAGTTCATTTCAATCAGGAATTTGTTGGACAGTTCGATCACATTTTGGTAGATAAGTCGACAGGATTAATCGATGATTATTTTATTCAGTCTTTACTATTTCTGAGATTGTTTCTTGGTCGTCTTCCAATCAGGGAAATCTGTCAAGAACCTTTCCGCCACTGATTGGTAACCACTGTGTGCAGATTAGTTCTCACTCTCTTGGTGTATATCAAGTATAAATTTGTCTTGGTAGGCTGCATCCCCATCTCACTACAAATTGGCTGCATTTGCTGATATATTTTGTCCAATTCTTCATTTCCGTAAAGATTTCGAACATCTCTTGAATTTAAGATGTTGTTGAGGCTCTCAAAAAATCCTTCGTCTTTTTATCTGCCATTGAGGTCTCTTCAAGTCCCAACCTGTGTGTCATGAAGAGAAACACAATCTGAGTCTCCTTTAGATTAGCCAACATCATGACTGATTGGAGGTCTTCCTTCCATTCAGTTAGACCATAGTTCTTGGCCTATTTTGTAGGGCTGACGAATAACGCGAGAAATTTGACACAAATGTTTGATATCGTACGTAAACATGACAAATCAAGTCTACAAAAAATTATTTTTTTTATTTTTGTTACATTTAATTAAAATTTTTAATTGTATTTTTAAATCATGTTTGTCAATGTCACGTGCTTTTTCTGGAATAAAAATGAAACGATGCTTGAAAGATGAACGGAGAGTGTTTCAAGATAAATGAGAATTTTTCTATTTTTACACAAAGGTTGATGGAAAAATACATTGTTTGATATTTAACAAGTTTATCGCTATACAGAAAGAACACAACCTAAAGAGGCATTATCAATCTAATCATCTATCATACAATTATTTTGAAGGTTGCTTATTAACCAAGAAGGTCCAATGCATGTTTCAAATGAATTGCGAAAAAATTTATTTGCGTTACAGACTCATTTCACAAAAAGTCATAATCGAAGTAATGCATTAGTCACTGCAAGTTATGAAATCAGCAGAATGCTTGCAGTAAATGAAAAAACATATTGTGATGGTAATTTCATCAAGCAATGTCTTGTAAAAACAACGAATATTATTTGTTCAGACGACGCCCACTTGTTTAAAGATATTTCATTAACAAGAAATACTGTTGCCGAACACATTAATGAAATGGCATTGAATTTGAAACACCAATTAAAGTCTGATTTGTTAAAATTCGAATATTTTTCAATTGCAATCGATGAAACAGTCGACGTCGTTGGAATTGCACAATTAGCAATCTTTTTTAGAGCGTGTGATTCAGATTTTAATATTTATGAAGAATTTTTCGAACTGGTACCAATGCACGATACTACTACAAGTAAAGATATCTTTATATAACTACTACAAATTCTCTTTGAATATGGGTTTGATTTGAAGAAGCTTGTATGTTTATGCACAGATGGTGCTCCGAATATGGTTGGACGACATGCTGGCGTTGCCGCCAAATTGCGAGCTAAAATACAAAAGGTAAATCCCCGGTCATCATTTGACAGAGGTCATCCCCTCAACACCGGCAGTTTAGTAAACTGCTGACAGATATTAATAATCAGTTCAGCGACATTCCTTTTTATACTCCAGTCCGCTGGTTGTCACTTCAGAAAGTTGTTAAAATATTTTATTTGTTGAGATCGGAAATCATTTTATTTATGGAAATGAAAGGGCAAAACATAGACGAAATGAAAAGTCAAACTTGGATCAGGAGTACTGTTGATGCACATAATGTAATGAATTTTTCTCAGTATGAAAACAACTAAAATCGTTGTTAAAGGAATTTCAAGAAAGATTTAATGATTTTTCGTCTTTTGAACAACATTTTCATTATTCGCATCACCATTCTCTCTTAATGTTTCCAATGCAGATGAATGTTTATAAAGCTAAAAATTTGGAGGTTAGAATACCTGCTTTCTTTTCATATCTTCCGGGAAAGTTTAAAAACTTTAAAAAGTTTGCAACAAAAATCATTGCTATGTTTGGTTCGACATATTTGTGTGAACAGCTTTTTTCTTTTATGAAATTGATAAAAACTGCTCAAAGAACAAGATTAAATGATGAACATTTATCTTCTTTAATAAAAGTCGGAACTAAATGAATAGCTCATCCTGACACATCAAAAATTGTATCTAAAAAAGATGTTAATCCTCTGGAAGCAGTTCTCACCAAAATTAAAGGGCGATGATTGAATAATTTAGTTTCTTTTATTTTGATTATTCATCATTATAAATATCCGAATCAATCTTCCCTTAATGAGAAATTATTATAAATGTGGCCCTCGAAGCGAAATTGACACTTCTGTTGTAAAGAGTCTTGTTCGGAGTCGGGAGGAGGAATTTGAGAACATTTTGGTATATTTCAATGCATGCTGTAACAATCTGATCTACGTGTCCCAAAATCGAGTTATGCCCATCTGAATTATTCATCTTTACTTCTTAACCTGCCCACGTACGTATGATTGTGCCGAATATGTGGCGGATGCTTGTGTCACTCATTTCCACAAAGGAGACCATGTTGAAATATCTCAAAAACCTCTGCGTCACCGCGTTCCTCCCCCCACCAGGAGGACCCATTGCACAACAGAAATTAATGTCAATCAGTTTGCAAAAGTCCCCTACACAAAATAAACATAAATGACCGAACCAATCATTTTCCTGTCGTACCAACCGCCGTTTCCGAGACATTGGCGAATCAATTCGATTGGAGTTTGAGCTCCCCAGATCTCTGGTGCTGGCATATTCAAATCATCAATAAAAAATATTAGTTTTTTCCCCAGAGGAGGACCGTAGATTCCCTTCCGACTGTCTGGGTCCACAAATTTCAAAACCTCGTCGAAAACCTTAAAGAACAGTCCAAATGCAGTGAAAGACTTCTAATGATCTGAAATGTCGTTTTAATTCACTTTTGGACAGAGTTTCAAGTTTTGAACAGTTGCACTGCAAGGCAATGACAGAACTAAAAATGCAAAACAATGAACTTTGTGTATTTTGTTGATTTAAAATAAGCATAAAATCGAACTAAATTTGACGGAGAATGAACCAATGATTTCTGAGTTTAGAAGAATGAATTTAGAAATTTCCGACAGACAAATAATGACGAAAGAATTCTACGGACTTTTATTTGAAATAATCAGACGGGACCAATTAGCTTCCGAAACAATCCCACATGTCTGATTTGGGTAGATTAGGTTTCTGGTGGAATAGTGCCTTGTCAAATTGACTTATTTGGGGGAACTTAATGTTGCAGGAATGACCACGGAGTTAAACAATATTTTGCAAAAAATTATTTTGAATGATGGAAATGTATTAATATTAAATATAATGTCGACTTTCTGTCGGAAAAATCCAACTTACTTTTTGAATATTTAAAAAATCATTAATTTTTTTAACATATAATATATCTAATAAAAACATTTATCCCAAATTAAAATGGAATCAGGCGGGACTGAACTATCTCCTGAATTTGACATCCCCGTTTTTCAAAATACAAATACACCGGAAAGCTAATAGAAGACCAAGAAAAAAGAAGAAATGCTTTTTTAAAGGATAGAAAAGAGTTAGTCACCCGAGAATATCTCTTAGCCGTTTTGACATGAAATGTCGAATTAATCGGATGATAGACCAGAATACAGATTCACAAGACATTGAAATGGACTCAATAAACCCTCATTATTCAAACCAGTTCATGATGAACGAATGGATGTTAAAAAGGCCTAAGGATCTGATTTGGATAGATTAGATTAAGATTCTTCAAAAGTCATAAAATTAGCTTATTTTGCATATTAAATATGAAAACAGCCATTTTTATTGATTAATGTTTGTAATAGACATTTATTCTAATCATGTTTTTTGAGGAATAGAAAAAATAAAAGTAGATTAAAGGTTAAACAATTTTGATGAATTTTTATGGATTTTAGTTTTTGAAATTTCTTACAATCAGGCAATGGAACCGAATCTAAAAACTCTTGTGTGACAAAAGTCTGTGACAAGTTCTGCATTAGTCAATACATATCAGGGAATTGTCGAAAAGATTTAATCAGATCATTACGGAGTTGATTGTATTTATTTTATAATTAGCAAAAAGCTTCTTATTTAAAGATATTATGTGACGTGTACTTTTTCTATTACAAAAGTTTGAATATTCATACTGGTAAAATGTAACTATTTTTTTTTTCCATATATTTTTTTTATGCCAGTTATACTAGAAAGAAAAAGTAAGCAATTGGGTGGCTAAGGGAATTGTCGAGGGCCTGAGGGTCAGCTCAACGATGCCGCGCTGCGTATTGAGTGGCAGTTTCCGCGGAGCACAGCAACCGAGATTCGCTGGAACAGCCAGCTCGTCTCCCTCCGGTCGTTTGTTTTTGTGGAGATTTTTCTACCAATGGCGGTGAGGAGTTGAGTCGCAGCCTTTCCGACGATTCCAGAGGTTTCGAAGGCGAGGGGGGCAAACTCAAAAGCGTCCGAAATACACCGGTATTTCGTCATCTTTGTCTCTTCAGCCAGCGCACTGGCGGAACCCGGGTTGTTTCAAAATTTTCTATCAATTTTGTGAACGTTTAATAAAGTGGGGAGTATGTTTATAATAAATAGTCGTTAATTTTTGATTTGACAGTGATCAACATTTATGCAATTTAGCATGATTTTACTCTTGCTACATAATACAAAGGGAAACATTAGGATTAAATGTTCATTTCGCCTTCCTGAGCTCACTATTTGCTTTAAAAACCAGTAAAAACTTTTTTAATATCAGAAAGATGATTTGTCTCTTAAGTCAGATGCCATGCTGACTGCAATCTATATTATCTCTTGATGCTTGTTGATTGAGTCTTTTATTACTCAGAGGATGTCGCTCCATTGCACTTTTTGAGAGGTCTGGCCGAGAGAAGAGGAAGAAGAGAAGAAACAGGTGTTTAGAGTGCTGCCCATTGTTTATTTCGAAGTTTGGAGGCCAACGGAAACTCACAAGCTCAAACTGTTGTGAGCATAGAAAGGGAAAAGATTTGACGAAATTCTTAGAAATTAAAATCGAATACAAATAAATAAGGAGAGCTAGGTTCACAGTACTGCAAAACAATTCCCACGTAACGGATTAAACGATTTGTTAGTGACATTAGTGATTTACGTCAATTAGAGAGCCTCAATAATATCGAGAGAAGCGTTTGACCCTCCGATCGGTAACAAAGAGACAAATTAAGTGGAAAAATCATTTTTGAAATGAAAATAACATTTTTTCTAATGAAAAAGTCAACATAATAAATTCTTTTAAGAAATTGTTACTCTGATTTGTATTATTTGTAGTTAATAATTACATGCACGAAGACTCAAAAAAAATACGAAATTTGTCTTTCTTTAAGTCAATTCCTGGCTGGTTTGA
>NW_021824681.1:0-44326 GCF_006345805.1 Octopus sinensis | reverse complement strand
TTCCTTTTAGGTCATGGTTCCTGCTTACCTCCCTCACTTCCCCTCCTCTGCCTCTATATTTAATTCACTTGACCAAACCCTTACCACCTATTCGTCCTCCTCACCACCACCACCACCACCACCACCATTTCAACTGACCTAATACCTGTTCCAATCTTCTTTTTAGCATTCCTTTTCAATTTACTTCCTCTCTTATCACCCCCCCTCTCCCACACCACTACTTCACTGTCCTTTTCCTCTCCCCACACCTACCTACCTACCACTTTACACTACTCTTTCACCTTTCCTCATTTACTTTTCTGCTACCCAAGGTATTAATTAACCTCTATATTCAAGTCAGATATTTTCACCCCTCATGGCAAATCAACTCACTTAAACATGTTTTTTTTTTTTTTGCTTTTTTGGGTTTTTTTTACTATAAAGTTTTGTGAAAGTTGTTCTTATTGCTTAGCTCTATGTCAGCCATAATTGTTTCAAATTTTGGCACAAAGCCAGCAAATTTAAGGAGAAGGCTGGTTAGCCAATTACTTTGGCCCCCAGTACATGACTGGTGCCTTGAAATGATGAGAAGCGAAGTTGACCTCAGAATACAAAGTACTCAATAGAAAGAAGATTTGAGCGATACCGAATATATACATTTGGAAATGATGAGCAAAGGTGCCAAACTTTGGTATCAAAACCTACCACTCACTGCACCACGGAAGACGCTGCCAGCTACCACCAATCAACAAAAGGCTGGCCAGGCAGCAAAAACCCTGCGAGAATCATCTGTGTGGTTCGAGAGCACAACTATTCAACTCCATTCTGGTACATGTCAGAAATCTATCAGATGCAGTGGGAATCCTTCAAATTGCAGCTGGATAGATACTTAAGCACCATTAGAGATGAACCCCATCCCTCTCCAGGATATACACAACGAGCACAAACTGACTCAAACTCGTCCTACACATGTCAAAATTAAACAGAGAATACAACCTGGCAACCACACACCAGACTCTGAGGGTGGAGTCTTCGACTTGGCCTGAGCATGGACTCAAACTCAAATGAAATGAAATGAACCAGAATACACAAGAGCCATTATACTAAGCATTGAGCATACATTTGTTTAAATGTTTTGCATTAGGGGGCTGTCATGTTTCTTTCTTTTAGCTAGGTAAGGTGTGATTTGAGGGAGTTTCTACTACTGCTTCTAGCTGGTCAGGTCACCAGATAGAAGTAGAATCTATGCTGATTGGTTTTAAATGTTTCAGTAGCCTTAAACATCTCTTTGGTTCCAATTTCATCATCATCATCATCATCATCATTTAACGTCCATTTTTTCATGCTAGCATGGGTTGGACGGTTCGACCAGGGTCTGGTAAGCCATGGAGACTGCACCAGGCTTCAGTCTGGTTTGGCAGTGTTTCCTAACACCAACCACTCCGTGAGTGTAGTGGGTTCTTTTTACATGCCACCGGCACAGGGGCCAGAGCAGGCTGGTAAACGGCCACGATCGGTTGGTGCTTTTACGTGTCACCGGCACAGATGTCTTAACTACAATTTCCATTTGATTTTTGTCTTTTTAATGTGACAGCATCAATTTTCCCAGAGAAGGCAAGGTGAGGCAAGCAAGAACCATGAACTAAACAAAACTTAGGCACCAGATTTTCTGAGAATTGTAAGCTAAGGTCTTATTCCAGCAATAGACATATCTATCATAAGTATTATGCAATGACAGTAGAGTTAAGCTGCCTGAAACCATTCAAGGATCTTACCAAAACTTCATGTTAATTTATGTTCTAAACACAGACTAATGATGCCAATAAGTTATTTTACTGAATTCTTTGTTATTTTCAAAACTAACTGAAACAGAACCAATGTATTTCAACAGAAATATGCTAACAAAAGAGTTAAGATATTGTTATGTTCTTTTTGTTGTGTGAATATATTAATTTCTTTTTACTCTTTTTACTTGTTTCAGTCATTTGACTGCGGCCATGCTGGAGCACCGCCTTTTAGTCGAGCAAATCGACCCCGGGACTTATTCTTCGTAAGCCCAGTACTTATTCTATCGGTCTCTTTTGCCGAACCGCTAAGTGACGGGGACGTAAACACACCAGCATCAGTTGTCAAGCCATGCTAGGGGGACAAACACAGACACACAAACATATACACACACACATATATATATACATATATACGACAGGCTTCTTTCAGTTTCCGTCTACCAAATCCACTCACAAGGCATTGGTCAGCCCGGGGCTATAGCAGAAGACACTTGCCCAAGATGCCACACAGTGGGACTGAACCCGGAACTAAGTGGTTGGTTAGCAAGCTACTTACCACACAGCCACTCCTGAAATAGTAAAGATGTCTGACTGTGGACCACATAATCGGGGGTTAATCCCTCTAGTATTTAAACTGGCTATATCTGGTTTGAATGATCTACCAGTCTTATGGTCAAACTGTCAAAATCTGGCCTCTTGTACCTACCCTACAATGTCATTCTGGAAACATAAAATTGTATCATTGAAATTTCAAAGTTAAAAGATAATGCATGGTTAATCCAAAACAGTGCAAATTAATAAGTTTTAAATTAAAAAATTTTACAGAGTCAGGCGTAGGAATGGCTGTGTGGTAAGTAATTTGCTTACTAACCACATGGTTCCGGGTTCAGTCCCACTGCGTGGCACCTTGGGCAAGTGTCTTCTACTATAGCCTCGGGCCAACCAAAGCCTTGTGAGTGGATTTGGTAGGCGGAAACTGAAAGAAGCCCATCATATAATATGTATATATATATATATATATATATATATATATATATATATATATATATATGTGTGTGTGTGTATATGTTTGTGTGTCTGTGTTTGTCCCTCCAGCATCACTTGATAACTGATGCTGGTGTGTTTACGTCCCCGTAACTTACTGGTTCCACAAAAGGGACCGATAGAATAAGTACTAGGCTTACAAAGAATAAGTCCTGGGGTCGATTTCCTCGACTAAAGGCGGTGCTCCAGCATGGCCACAGTCAAATGACTGAAACAAATAAAAGAGTAAAAAAAGAGTAAAGAGAGTCAGCTGAATGCTAAAGGGTTTCAAGGCTATTACTATCATTAATAGCCACTTACTGCTCAAAGCACATAACTCTGCTTTCTTCTGTCTACCTGACTGACAACAGATTCCACTGTTACTCTCTGGTGTTAAAGGTTAAATAGTAGGGAAGACATTTAGCTGTGAGATGAGATATTTGTTACCAGAGATGATAAAGTTATTGTGGTTTGTAACTGCAAAAATGGAATAAAATTAAATTTTGTTAGAAAATTACTAGTTTTAAATCTCACAATGTGAGATATTCAGCAACAGTAGTTTGTAGTAAAGATTGTTTGCCAACATAACGTGGTAGTTCCAGTCTAGGACGAATGTTGCTGTAATTTAGCCCCAGGAGACATCGTCTCCAGCTAGCTATACGACACAATCTGTGTCCTTATATTTTCGAACAAGGGAATCTAGCATCCCCACTCAGCTCAAACAATATCTGTGTATCATGATTTCTGGGTTATTTCCCTTCACCAGCATAGAATAATTGTTCAGCTAGAGGTCATGCTGCCAAATTCCCGTTCAAATATAAGGACACAGATTGTGTCGTATAGCCAGCTGGAGACGATGACTCCTGGGGCTAAATTACAGCAACATTCGTCCTAAACCAGGACTGCCATGTTATGTTGGCAAACAATCTTTATTTTAAATGTTGTTGTTCATCCTAATCAAAGATATTCCTTCCATGTCCACCCTGTAGTGTTTACAGCCAAAGTGTTCTTTCTCAAATATTAAGACAATAAATGAAAGTGCACAGCTCAGTGGTTTGAGAATTGGGCTCACAATCATGAGGCAGTGAGTTTGATTCACAGACTGGAATGTGTGGTGTGTTCTTGAGCAAGACACTTTATTTCACGTTGCTCCAGTTCACTCATCTGTAGAAATGAGTTACGATGTCACTGGTGCCAAGCTATATCTGCCTTTGCCTTTCTTTCGGATAACATTGATGCGTGGAGAGGGGAGGTTGGTATGCATGGGTGACTGCTAGTCTTCCATAAATAACCTCGGCCAGACTGGTACCTCAGAGGGGAAATTTCTTAGTGCAATCTCATGGCCATTCATGACCAACGAGGGTCTTTATGGTGTGGTGTAATTTGACTGGTGGGGATAAGGTGTTTGGTTACAAATAAACATGCAAACCTCACATTGAATTCATTTTCAACACAAGACACTCACTTCTTTTTCATGAATGTGTGGTCAAAAATGCTCACTTAGCTATGACATGGTCCTTGGTTCAATCCCGGTGCATGGTACCTTGAGCAAGTATCTTCTGCTATAGCCTCAGGCCAACCAAATCTTTGTGAGTGGATTTGGTAGATGAAAACTGTGTGGAAGCCCATTGTGTGTGTGTGTTTGTGTGATCACTTAATATCATTTCCCATGATGGCATGGACATAGTTCGATATGATCCAGCAAGTCAACTTTGGTGTGGTCTTTATAACTGGATGCCCTTCCTATTAGCAATAAATAATGTGTGTACAAGCATGTGTGTGTGTTTGTAAGTATGTCTGTATGTATGAGTATGTCTGTGTGTGTGTGTGTGTTCGTTCCCCCACCACATGACAGTTGGTGCTAGTTTCTTTACATCCCGATAGCTTAGCAGTACAGCAAAATAGATTGATGAATACCAGACATCATAATAAACAAATATGTACTGGAGTATTTGTTTTCTCCCCACTAAACTCTTTAAGGCAATTCCCCCAGCATGGCTGCTGTCTAATGACTGATGCAAGTGAAAGATAAAAGATTAAGAGATAGTCATTCTACCTTGTCAAGGTTACACTCTGAACTCCAATTTCTGAAAGGTGTTATCTGCACATGTGTAAAGTCTCTCCCTCTCTTTCTCTACCACTTATCTCTCTTCCCACAATATCATCAGCAAAAGCTTCCACCTACTCTGGTTCAAAGTCCTCTCTCTTACAGAAAACACTTTCTCCTATTTCAATATATCTACTTCCTTTAGCACTTTCTGGACTCCTATCTCCACCAACTCTTAATGCCAATATATTCTTGCATTGAGGAGATGTATATATATATATATATATATATATATATATATATATATATATATATATATATATAGTCACCATGATGCCATGATAGATCGTTAGCCACTACAAACATTTTTTTCTCTCCTTGTTTTTTCTGTGTCCCTTTCTGTAGAAGAGCATAGGCTCGAAACGTAAAAGACTTTTTCTATTCCTAAGCGTTATACTAATACAACTGTTTGTTTTGTACACCACCTGTCTTCGTCTTTTGTTTTTTCTTTCATAAACTCTCCCTACATATATATATTACTTCATTCTTGTTTAACTTTTTTGATATCAATCTGAGAGAGCCTTTTGTTCTATGACACAAATTTCCTGTTTTAAAATGATGTCAACTAAAACATTGAAGAAAACCACCCGTGCAATGGCTTTAACCCTTTTTGTTACCATCATCATCATCATCATTTAACGCCCGCTTTCCATGCTAGCATGGGTTGGACGATTTGACTGAGGTCTGGCAACCCAGGCTCTAGTCTGATCTGGCAGAGTTTCTACAGCTGGATGCCTTTCCTAACGCCAACCACTCCGAGAGAGAAGTGGGTGCTTATACATGCCACCGGCACGAGGGCCAGTTTGGTGGTACTGGCAACAGCCACGCCCAAATGGTGCTTTATATGTGCCACCTGCACAGGAGCCAGTCCAGCGGCACTGGCGACAACCTCGCTCGAATGTTTCACGTGCCACCAGTGCCAGTGCTAGTAAGGCGAAGTGGTAACGATTATGCTTGAATGGTGTGTTTAACGTGCCATCGGCACGAAGGCCAGCTTGTTGCTCTGGCAATGATCTCACTTGTATGGTACTCTTAGCACTCCACTAGCAACGGATGCCATTTCTTTCAATTAATTTTGAATATAATGAAGAATTTAGTGAAATAACTTTGTCATTATTAAACTAACATTTGGAACATAAATAAACATAAAATTTTGATGGAAGAATTTAACCCTGTTGTCACTATGTTTCTGTTGAGATACGCTGCTCTTTGTTTTAAATAATTTTGGAAATAATGAATCTAGTAAAAAAAAATGTCATACTTAAACTGGTATTTGAAACCTAAATTAACACAAAATTTTGATGAAAAGTTTTAATCTAAATTATTTTTTTCAAACATGAATTTTGTCCCATAGAACCAGAGGCAGTCTCAGGCAAGTTGAGTTCAAATTCCGTCGAGGTTCACTCTGCCTTTCATCCTTTCAGGGTCGATTAAGTAAGTACCAGTTATGCACTGGGGTCGATATAATCGACTTAATCTGTTTGTCTGTCCTTGTCTGTCCTCTCTGCGTTTAGCCCCTTGTGGGTAGTAAAGAAATAGAAATAGATACGAGAAGGGTTAAAGGAGAAAGTTTGTGTCATAAAACCACGGTGGACTCCAGCAGGTTAGCATCTAAAGAGTTGGGCAAAAACAACGCAGGATAATGCAGTCTTTCCTAGATTCTCCCAAAATGATGGGATGGTCAAGGCTGGAATGCCTTTGATCGTAGGTCTGCTCAATTAGGGTTGACCCCCCCCCCCCCAGGTTCAAACAACACCCATATCATGTAAATGATGTATTTTTTTTTTTTTTCTTTTCTTGTTGATGTGATAAAATGGTACTAATTAAAACCTCACTCTTGAATGTCATAGTTTGGCATTTAAAACAAAAATAAACAAATGGGAAAAAAAAAAAGGAAAAAAGCACATCGCAATCTGTTTTTTTTTACTCCAAGAGACCAAACTCAAGTTAAAGGCAAAACACTGGGGAGAAATTAAATTATATTATTTTCCTGTATTCCTGGCATAACCAAATCCAAGGACTCTAGTGACAGCTCTGTTTACAACTGATAACACTCGTGTACCTACTGGGGTGGGGGGAAGGTTACCCTTTTCCTATGCTTTCATTATATTTTCATAGTTTTTTGGGTTTTTTTTATTTCATTTCATATATGCTCTTTTATTCTTTTACTCGGTTCAGTCATTTGACTGTGGCCATGCTGGAGCACCACCTTCAGGGGGTGGGTGGGTTAATCAAACTAATCGACCCAAGGACTTATTTTTTTAAGCCTTTTACTTATTCTATCAGGATCTTTTGTTGCACCACTAAGTTAGTGGGATGTTAACACACCAACACTGGTTGTCAAGCAGTGATGGGTGGGGCAGATGAGCACAGACACAAATATGCGTGCATATATATATATGATGGGTTTCTTTCAGTTTCTGTCTTCTGAATCCAGTCACAAGGCTTTGGTTAGCCCAAGGCTATAGTAGAAGAAACTTGCTCAAGGTGCCATGCAGTGGGACTGAACTTGGAACCATGTGGTTGGGAAGCAAGTTTCTTACCATATAGCCACACATGCATTATATATTCTTTTATTCATTTCAGTCATTTGACTGTGGCCATGCTGGAGCACCACCTTTAGTCGAACACATCGACCCCAGGATTTATTCTTTATAAGCCTAGTACTTATTCTGTTGGTATCTTTTGCCAAACTGCTAAGTTACAGGGACATAAACACACCAACATCAGTTGTCAAGTGATATTGGTGGGGGGGGGGGACGCACACACACACACACATATATACAACAGGCTTCTTTCAGTTTCCGTCGACCAAATCCACTCACAAGGCTTTGGTCAGCCCAAGGTTATAGCAGAAGACACTTGCCCAAGGTGCCACGCAGTGGGACTGAACCCGGAACCATGTGGTTGGTAAGCAAGCTACTTACCAAAAAGCCACTCCTGTGCCTTAGAGCCACTCTTTCACCTTATATATATATTTTCGCATCTGACCTTTCTTACCATGAGCCTGATAGTTCTGTAACTTCTGTTTTTGCTTGGTATTTTTATTACATTGTTAGATTTTTATGCTTTTACCACTGCAGTGTGCCACAGATATATCTGGGTGTTCATATGCCAACACCCATAACTTGAATGGGTTTAGCAATTTCAGTGTGATCAGTAGACATCAGCAGACATCATCATCATCATCATTTTAACACCCACTTTTACATGATTGCATAGATTGGACAGTGTTTCTTGAGGCAAATTTTCTACGACTAGGTGCTTTCCCTGTTGCCAACCATTGCTTGTTTTGCAAGAAAGGTAATATTTCCTTATAGTCAAAAAATGTTCTGACAGAATATTGGAAATGAATGACACTGCTTGTATGACAGTGACACTCATTTACAACCATCACGTGATGTGAAGGTAAGAAGACACAAACACACACACACACATACATACACATACATAAGCACACACATGATGGGTTTTCTTTCAGTTTCCATCTACCAAATCTCCACTGATAATAGTTTAGTTGGCCCACGGCTACTGGCAAGCGGACACTTGCCCAAGATGCCACACAGTGGAACTGAACCCGAAACTTGTGGTTGAGAAGCAAACTTCTTACCACATAGCCAATCTGTGCCTCTAGTTTTTGTTCCTTTTTTGCTGCACCATATATAGATCCTTCTGTTACCTAACTCATGCCAAGTATTCTCTGAAATTGACTTTGCATTTGAAGATTAAGTAACTTAAAGCTAGAGAGAGAGAGAGAGATGCAATGCGTTACACTGATGCAGAAGAACCTTCAGGCAAAATCTGCAGCATGCAGATAATACTTAGATATTTTTGTGTGCAGCATCATATAATACATAATCTACTATTTTCTAGGAAAAATTTGATGCAGCTAGACTAGAATCTGTAACATTTACTACACTGGAGAAAATAATGTAAATACACCTTATTTATTCTCTTTACACATATAGGAACAAAGAGTTAACCTTGACGTGTCACATTGCTGGTTTGGCCATTTCTTCAGAAGTGAAGAAATTGGCAGAGGCCTCTTTTTGGCAAAGGATCAGATGATACCTTTTTTTTTTTTTTTTTTATTGTTAGCAGGTCATGATGTATGATGCACTCTTCAGATGTTTCAGTGATGGTCATGCAGGGGTTGTGGTACTAAATAAAAAGCATCTGGTTTGTAGTGGTGGGTGGATTGTTTTTTTGGTTTTTTTTTTTCTCTCTAAGCTCTAAAAATGTATTCTTTGTTCTTTCACCGAACTCCTGCTGTGCAGTTATGAGTGAGAGAGACATGGAGCTGTGTGGGGGATGTGGACGCTCATGACTAAGAGGGTGGGTAAAGGGTGATGCCAGCAGGGATAGCATATATTTGGTAGAGTATCAAAGGTGGCGAGCTGGCAGAAACGTTAGCATCCCGGGTGAAATGCGTAGCCGTATTTCGTCTGTCGTTACGTTCTGAGTTCAAATTCCGCCGAGGTCGACTTTGCCTTTCGTCCTTTCGGGGTCGATTAAATAAGTACCAGTTACGTAGTGGGGGTCGATGTAATCGACTTGATCCCTTTGTCTGTCCTTGTTTGTCCTCTCTGTGTTTAGCCCCTTGTGGGTAGTAAAGAAATATATTTGGTAGAGTATCAACCAGTGAGTTAACAAACATCCCTCATCTTTTCTAAGAGGATGAGCACTCCTTACTCCTCAGCCTATGTAAAGAAATTCACCGTTAACATATTCAGTAGCACCCTAGAGAGATATATTTGCATAAATGTTTTTTTTTTCTTTTAATCTTTTTATCCTTATACTTGTTTTAGTAATTGAATGTGGCCATACTGGGGCACTGCCTTGAAATCAACACCAGTACTGAATTTTTTTTTAACCCTTTGACATTTAAACTGACCATATCCAGCCAAAATGTTGTATATAAATATTTTATCTTCAGATGAACCAGATCTGGCCTCTCATACATACCCGACAATGCCATTTTAAAAAATAAAAAGAAATTACATAACCGAAATCTCAAAGTAACTGAATAATGCATGATAAATTCAAAACAATTCAAATAAGTAAGCGTTATATTTGACAGAGTAATCTGAACACTAAAGGGTTAAAGCCTGGTACATATCCTGGATCTCTTTCGTTCCAATCACAGATTTTTAATTATTTATTCTTTAACTGAACAGCTTGAAACTTCATATACTGGTGTACTTTCTCACACTGGACACAGTTTACTTTCAACATTTTTTGACAAAATTTCGTAATTTTGAAGTTATTTTGTGTTGTCATATTTAGGTAATTTTAACCAATCAACAACAGGTATTCAGCTGAAGTTGTTGATTACTTTCGCAAACAACAGTATATATATGTGTGTGTGTGTGTTTGTCCCTCCCCCCCCCAACCATCGCTTGACAACCGATGTTGCTGTGTTTATGTCTGCGTAACTTAGCTGTTCGGCAAAAGATACCAATAGAATAAGTACTCGGCTTACAAAGAATAAGTCCTATATATATATATATGTATGTATGTATGTATGTATGTATGCATGCATGCATGCATGCATGCGTACACCCACAGAGGATCTTTATGGGTTTTCATCACTGTTTACAGTTTTGTTCCAATTGTTTTCAAATTTGGTATTTGGATCAAGTTCTGTATACTAATTATGAAAATATAATTCATTTTCCCTATAAATCCATAATTAAAAAGTTATTAGCCTTTAAAATTTGTAAAATTTGGGTATTTTTATCCAATCAGAAGTGTATATTTTACATATCGCTGTGGCGAAAATTTCTGTTTCCATAGTAACCAAAGTAAAGAAGCACCGCAATTTGCATAGCTTATTGTGAAGAACTGTTTCCACGGTAACCAAAGATGCTGCGCATGTGCACAAGAAGGAGGAGGAGGAGATATGAGAAAGATAATTTATTTTATAAAATCCTAGTTTAATGTTTTGACATGTCAATGCCCCCCCACCACCACTACCACCACACACACACACATTCCTTGATGATGGAAGAGGCAGCAAATGCGCTGTTTTCTGATTGGCTGAAAATTCTGAATATGACCAAACTTTGAATACCTGTAACATTTTTGCAAATTTTTTCTGGAATAAACAAATAACAAATTCAGTTCCAATGTCAGAAATTACATCTGTATGAGATACATGAGTTTTTTTTGTTTTTTTTTAAAGATTGTAAACAGTGAGGCAAACCACAAAGATCTCACACACATATGCACACACCCACATACACTCACACACACACATATACATTTGTTGAGGCAAGTGAAATCAAAATCAAACTCGATGACTGGCGTCCGTGCTAGCAGGGTTCAAAGAGCACCATACGAGTCTGATCATTGACAGAGTGGCTAACCGGCTTCAGTGCCAGTGGCACTTAAAAGGCACCATTCGAGTGTGATTGTTACCATCGTCACCTTACTGGCACTCGAGCCCCGTGCTAGTAGAGTATTAAGAGCACCAGCCAAGCGTGATCGTTGCCAGAGCAGCTATCTGGCCTCCATGCCGGTGGCACGTGAAAGACACCATTCGAGCGTGATCGTTACCAGCATCACCTTACTGGCACCTGTGCCGGTGGCATGTGTAAAAGATTCGAGCTAGGTCGTTGCCAGTCCCAGCTGACTGGCCCCGTGCTAGCAGCACGTAAAAGCACCCACTACACTCTTGGAGTGGTTGGCGTTAGGAAGGGCATCCAGCTGTTGAAACTCTGCCAGATCAAGATTGGAGCCTGGTGCAGCCATCTGGTTCACCAACCCATGCTAGCATGGAAAGCAGATGTTAAACGATGATGATGATGTTGTGTTTGTGTGTCTGTGTTTGTCCTACCACCACCACCACCACCACCACTTGACAACTGGTGCTTGTTTGTTTATGTCCCCCATAACTTAGCAGGTTGGCAACAGAAACTGATAGATTAAGTACCAGGGTTAAGAGAGAAAAAAAAAGTAAGCACCAGTATGGCCACAATGTAATGACTGAAACAAATAAAAGATAGAATATTATTAATTGAAATAAACACAGAGTATTTCCGCAGAAATATGGTAACTGAAAGTGTTGATATCAAATACCACCTGACCAACCCAAGGATGGAACTAATGATGATTCATTCCTCTCCCTTATTTTTTTTTCTTTTCTTTTTTTTTTTTTCACTACACTAATCAGTCAGGCATGAAGTGGAAAAGTGGTATCTGATTTTCAAGTGGTTTTTACAGAGAGAGAGAGAGAGAGAAGGAAACTTTTAGAACCCTTGACCTTTGAATAAGTAATTTGGCACCAAAGCAAAATCAGCAGACATGATTTCTCCTTCATTAAAGATATCTTCAAATGTCTCACTCCTACTTTATATCCTTTCCTCACACCTTAAACTTGGTATTTAAAAAAACAGAAAAAAAAAAAGAAAAAGTCACCTTTTTATCTCAGAATTTGTTTCTCCTTAAACACAAGGCACCCAGTATCTTTTATCTTTATTGTTATCTTCTGCATGTTAGTTGATCAAACATGCCAGTACTCATTTTTCTTTACTTTGATACTTTATTTTATCATTCTCTCTCTTTCGCCTGCTAACTTTTGGAGATGTAAACAAACCAACGGCAGTTGTAAAACTGTGGTGGGGTACACACACATACACATATATATGAGGGGGTGCTGAAAAGTTTCTGGCTTGTTGGATATCCTGAAAGGCCTGTCTGGAGATTCAACTTTCTGCAGTTTTTACAGGGCTTAGTAAAACTGAAGAACTGCTACAATAAGTGTGTGACTCTGAGAGGGGAATATGTTGAATAAAATCATAATTGACTGATCACCCTGTATTTTCTTTTACCCAAAGCCAGAGACTTTTCAGCACCCTTCATGTATGTATATGCATATATTATATATATACATATATATATATATATATATATATATATATATATATAGGTAGGAACTTCATGACTGTTAGACAAAAACTGAAAGAAGCCTATAAGTATATATATATATATATATATATATATATATATATATATATAAATCAAATGGGGTGATTATAATCAAAATAAGCAACAAGGATATCCAAGGTAGTATAGTGTAATCGTTTCATGCTACTTCATTTTATTAAACACTGTAAGTATTACATCAGCAATCTTCAGCCACATATAGAATTTTTTTAATTAAATGGACAATGTACATTTTTATACTTATTTATACTTATATATATATATAACACCACACAGCCCTGCCTGGCGAGCTGGCAGAAACGTTAGCACACAGGGCGAAATGCATAGCCATGTTTCATCTGTCATTACGTTCCGAGTTCAAATTCCGCCAAAGTCAACTTTGCCTTTCATCCTCTCGGGGTCGATTAATTAATTACCAGTTATGCACTGGGGTTGATGTAATCAACTTAATCCGTTTGTCTGTCCTTGTTTGTCCCCTCTGTGTTTCGTCCCTTGTGGGTAGTAAAGAAATATATATAATATCTTGTGCTAGAATGTAGAGACATGTGTGATATGTTGAAGTGGTGTATGGAATGAGATGTGTGAAATATGAATGCCAAAGATTTGGAAGAACTAGAAGCTTCCAATTTCTCTGGCTCCAATTTGCTAGCCAGCCAACCACCAAGAACTTTTCATCTATGTTTTTAACTGCATTGTAGATGTCTGTGTTGCTTCACTCCTCTCTGAAATCATCGTCCTCAATGACTTGAATTCTCATAATTCTTCAGGTTCAGCCTTTCTGTGTAATACCTTGGGCAAGTGTCTTCTAACGTGTATATATATATTTAGCTCCGAACTGACCAAAGTCCTTTCAATGAATTTGGTAGACAGAAACTGGAAAAAGCCAATTACATATATGTCTTTGTGTGTGTGTGTGTGTGTTTCTATCTCCTTGTCTTGCAGTCATGTGATAGTCAGAAAATAAGTATTACTGTCACAGAAGCAGCATCCTTCTTTTCTAAATGTCTGAGAAAATGGGAATCACATCAAGCAATAGAAAAATCTGCCTACCTCTGAATTTCATGCAAACATGGAAGAGAAGATGTTAAAATGATGATGATGGTTACAGTATAGTAACAACTGTATATGCAGTGCAAGGAAGAAAAATAACAAAGCTACAAAATTTACCATTTTTCTTTCTTTTTTTTTTTTTTTGCATTTGTTAAGTGATGTGAAAAAAACAAAAAATGGATGCAAGTGTGCTTTCATCTCACTTCAGGCATAAAACTTTGTCGTTTGTTGTCCATCATGTCTTTTTTTTTTTTTTTGATATTTATATTTATTAACCATTCAGTTTCTGTTATATCTCCTCTCTAAAGAGATATGACATGGAAAACCTAAATGTTATACAATAATAGTACACCTGGGAAGTAATATGGTATCACTAGATGTGGCAGCATACCAATGAGACGGAATGTTGTGGTCTTGGTCATTCATGTGCCATAGAAATCAAGTAACCTAGCTCCGTGAGCCCTAAGGGCTTGAGACAGTAATGTCTTGGGATTTTATGGGGATGATGAGATATATTAAGGTATTGTTAGATGAGCGAGCTGGCAGAAACGTTAGCACGCCAGGTGAAATGCTCGGCAGTATGTGGGTAGTAAAGAAATAGGTATTGTTTGATGAGTGACAATTTAGCCGGAAGTGACTTGCAATATTTTTGCTAGCAGTTTTATATCACGACAAGCAGTATTGTTAGATATAATGGTTTCAAATTTTTCCACAAGGGCAGCAGTTTCGGAGGAGGAGATGAGTCAATTATATCGACCCCCAGTGTATATCTGGTACTTATTTATCAACCCCGAAAAGACGAAAGATGAAGTTGACCTTGGCGGAGTTTGAACTCAGAATGTACCAATGGGCAAAATACTGCTAAGCATTTCGTCCGGCATACTAATGATTCTGCCAGTTCGCTGCCTTGTACTGTTAGATATAATGCAGTACTGCTAATGATGTGGTATTGCTGTATGTGACATAGAACCACTAGGTATGTTATGGTATTGCTAGATGTGGAAGGCGGCGAGCTGGCAGAAATGTTAGCACACCAGGTGAAATGCTTAGTGTTGTTTCGTCAGCCGTTACGTTGAGTTCAAATTCTGCCGAGGTCGACTTTGCCTTTCATCCTTTCAGGGTCGATAAATTAAGTACCAGTTACACACTGGGATCGATGTAATCGACTTAATCCGTTTGTCTGTCTTTGTTTGTCCCCTCTGTGTTTAGCTCCTTGTGGGTAGTAAAGAAATAGGTAATTATGCAGAACACAGTTGTCACTCCAGGAGACATTTTTGGAATACCTATTTCTTTACTACCCACAAGGGGCTAAACACAGAGGGGACAAACGGATTAAGTCGTATACATTGACCCCAGTGTGTAACTGGTACTTAATTTATCGACCCCAGAAGGATGAAAGGCAAAGTCGACCTCGGCGGAATTTGAACTCAGAATGTAACGGCAGACGAAATACGGCTACACATTTCGTCCGGTGTACTAATGTTTCTGCCAGCTCCCCGTCTTTATTTTTGGAATACCCCCATACCTAATGTGACATAATGCTACCATAGATAGATGTGACACGAGCCTGCAATAGTCAGTTATGACACCATGTGACACGATACTGCGACAATCAGATGTGACATTGAATTACTACAAGGTGTGACGTGATGCAATGATTGAAATCATTAAGGTTTTGTATTCTCTGGCTAGTTTGCTTTCTTACTCTACTAATAGTATGGGATCGTTAATAAGCCATTAAGTTTTGTTCTTAATGAAGCAATTAACTTCAAGGTCAGTATGAATTTGTGTGTGTGTGTGTGTGTATGTGTGTGTGTGTGTGTTAGTACATATGCATTTGTTTATGTGTTCATGCATGTTCTACAACAACTTGTTAGCAACCAATTAAGTCTTTCTGAAGACTAACCAAACCAACAAGAGTAACTATACATGATTACTTGACATATTAGTAATAACAACCAAATCTCTCTTGATTCACATCTTGTCTTCTTCTGAAAGCAGCAAAATAGACCTGTTAAGAATGTCTAAAGCCAAAAGGTGGGATGGCAATGGGTGGATTACCTTTGGTCATAAATCAGTTTGCGCAACCAGGGCTGACTTTTGGTATAAGCAACAAGAGCAGTTATCCCGTACATGAAACTATAAGGGAGTTTCCTCAAAGTCATATTACCTACTGGAAATAATAACCAAATCCCCTTCGGTTTGTACCCTAGCAGCTTGAAATAGGAAGGACATATTGAATAATATAATCTAAAATATAATGTCTGGAGAAACAAAATGGAATGGCTATGATTGGAAAAGCTTTGATAAAGACCAAAAAAAAAAGCATCAAAATAAAATAGGCGCAGGAGTGGCTGTGTGGTAAGTAGCTTGCTAACCAACCACATGGTTCCGGTTCAGTCCCACTGCGTGGCATCTTGGGCAGGTGTCTTCAGCTATAGCCCCGGGCCGACCAATGCCTTGTGAGTGGATTTGGTAGACGGAAACTGAAAGAAGCCTGTCGTATATATATATAAATATATATATATATACATGTATGTGTGTGTGTTTGTGTGTCAGTGTTTGTTCCCGTAGCATTGCTTGACAACCGATGCTGGTGTGTTTACGGTCCCCCTCACTTAGCGTTCGGCAAAAAGAGACCGATAGAATAAGTACTGGGCTTACAAAAAGAAAGTCCCGGGGTCGAGTTGCTCGACTAAAGCGGTGCTCCAGCATGGCCGCAGTCAAAATGACTGAAACAGTAAAAGGAAAAAGAGAAGAGTGCTGCTAAAAATTTGTTTTTTCTTGTTTTGTTTTCTTTGGCTGTGTGGAGACATGGACATGACTGTGTGGTAAGTAGCTTGTTGCCCAACCAAAGACTTGTGTGTGGATCTCATTGATGGAAACTGAAAGGAATCCATCATGTGTGTGTGTGTGTGTGTGTGCGTGTTTGGGCTTCTTTGAGTTGACATCATGTGATAGTTGCAAAATGAGTGTCACAGTGACACTAGCAGTGCCACTCATTCCCAAAAGTCTGAGAAGGTGTCTGGCCATGGTAAAATATTACTTTGCTTGGAAACAGAAGATGGTTGGTGGCAGGAAAGGCATCCAACCGTAGAAAATTTGCTTCAATAAACTCTCTTTGGCCCATGGAATCATGGAAAGTAGACGTCTGATGATGACGATGATTGTGTGTTGTGTGTGTGCATATGTGTTTCTTGGAAAATATTTGTGATAAAGAAAACTATCGCTGATTTAGTCAACTGGCCGACATGTGCTTCATGGTAGGTAAGCAGTTGAAGACCTATATCGTCTGTTGTTACGGTCTGAGTTCAAATTCCGCTGAAGTCGACTTTGCCTTTCATTCTTTTCGGGGTCGATAAATAAAGTACTAGTTTCGCACTGGGGTTGATGTAATTGACTTAATCCCTTTGTCTTTCCTAGTTTGTCCCCTCTATGTTTAGCCCCTTGTGGGCAGTAAAGAAATATACATATTGTATGTGCTAGTTGCTGAAAAGCGATAAAGGATTTTTTTTTACCCCCTTCTTCTTTGAATGGTGTCCATCATAAACCTTTTGCAACATGAGTGTTAGAAATTGTCCTCAAGAGAATTGGTGTTTTATTCTGTACAATGAAGGAGAGGTGTGTGTGTTGGGGGGGGGGAAGAAACAAAAATATAAAAAAAAAAACATATACGAAAATGAAGAGGCGGCTGAGTAAATTACATGGCTTGCTTTTCCATTCCCACTGTGGTTTATCTATTGATGAGAGTTGATTATTTTGATAAAAGTTACATGATGGAAATCTTGTTACCCAAAATAGATATGCGAAGGGTCGTGAAGTTGGTGCGGGTGAGGGGAAAGCTATTTCAGATAAAACGATGCTATTATTGACTGAGTACCTAAAGCTTCAGTTTCCATTTTGTGTGTGTGCGTGTGTGTGTGTATTGGTTATATTGATTGTTTATTTCTTTTTAATTTTCGGTAAGTTCCATTCCATTTCATGGGTTAAGTGGAATATATTCTACTGACTAATTATGCTGTGAACATAAAAGGCAGCAGAGTGGAAGAACTGGTTGACAACCTGATAAAACATCTTGTGCCGTGTATGTATGTGTGCGTGTGTGTGTATCTTTCTCTTTCTCTCTCTCATTCTCTCTCTCTTTCTCTCTCTCTCTCTCTCTCTCTCTACATATATATATATATTATATAAAATAATCATCATCCTCATTTAACAGCTGCCTTCCATGTGCTGGCATAGATTGAACAGTTTGACAGGAGCTGGCCAGGTAGAAGCTTGCACTAGACTACTGTGTCTGTTTTGGTAGGGTTTTTACAGCTGGATGCCCTTCCAAACACCAACCACCCCGGCAGAGTGAATATATATATATATATATAATATTATATATATACAGGGGTTGGACAAATAATGGAAACGCCTTAAAATTTAATATAAATTTATTTTATATGGGGTACGACCGCCTTTGGCAGTAATTAGTTTGAATTCTACAAGGTATGGACTCATACAAAGTTTGAATTGTTTCCAAGGAATTTTTGTCCATTCTTCAGCTAAAAACAGTCTCTAGTTCTTGTAGTAGTGATGATGAGGGAGGATATCGACTCCTTACTTGTTTTTTCTAAATGCACCATAAATGTTCAATAATATTGAGATCTGGGGACTGTGGTGGCCAGATAAGATGTTCAACTTCACTCGAATGTTCCTGGTGCCATTCAGTAACAACTTTAGCCATGTGAATTGGTGCATTATCATCCTGAAAAATTGTGTTTCTCTCAGGAAACAGTTCCACAACCATAGGATAAATTTGATCAGATAAAATGCTTAAATAGTCTTGACTATTAATTCTGCCATAAAGGGAAACCATTGGGCTTGCATATTTCCAACATATAACTCCCCAGATCATCACAGATCCTCCTCCATGTTTAGCAGTTGGAAGAAGGTGGTCTGGATCAAATGCTTCTTTTGGCTGTCTCCATACGTATACTCAGCCAGTGGTCAGAAATAAGGTAAAGGATGACTCGTCTAAGAAAATAACGTTCTTCCAATGCTCTAGGGACCAATTCTGTAGGTTTTTACTCCACTGTAAATGCTTTGCAACATTTGTTTTTGAAAGTAGTGGGTTTTCAGATTGCAGCCCTTCCATGAAATGCGGCTTTCTGCAGCTCCCGGCGAACAGTTTTTGTGGAAACTGGGTTCTTGAGGTTGTCATTAAGCTCTGCAGTAATTTTGAGAGCTGTACTTTTGTGATCCTTTTTTATAATTCATGTAAGAATCCAACACTCTTTGTTTGAAATGTTTGGGTTTTCTTCCAGAGTTTTGTTTCGATGCAGAGGTTTTTCCATCTTTCTCAAAGCTGTCATTACTTTCAAGACAGTACTTTTTGATACACCAAACATTTAGGCTGTTTTTGTTATGCTAACACCTGCCATATGTTTGTGGGTACTAAAGAAACAGATATAATTGTATTGATGATTTTATTTATTTATTTTAGGTTGTTGTTTTTTTTTAATATTTTTTGCCATTTTTCTTCTCTTATATTGTAGTATGAAAATAATTGAAATGCTTTTTTTTTTTTATTATTTATAAAGTATAACATTGCAGTTTTGTTTTCATTTCAGAGTTCTAAAAAGATGACTGAAGGGTCGTCGCCAGTATTGTCACCTACCAGTAGCCAAACTCAAGAGAATAGTGTGGACGATGTTGAACCAAACCCTTCGTGCGTAGAAAACATCACCAAAAATATTGGTGCAACAGTGACAACTGTTGTTACTTCCAGTACTGCAATTAAGCAAGAGCCTGTTGATTTTGACAACGACGAAAACTACCAAATCTCATTCCAATCTCATTATGATAGCTTTAATTCTTCAGATTTAAATACAGGCCTGGTTCGGAACAGGCACAAACGTTGTATAGTAGATTCCAAGTTACCGTTGATAAAACTGAGTCAGATAAAGTCTGTGTATGATAATAGGAACAGTGCAGGATCCACTACAATCAGGCAAATGTTTGCTCTTAAGAAGCGACTCAAACAAGAGCCACTAAATGGTGGCACAGACAACTGGTTGTCTCAAAAGACCAAAAGTAAGGACTTACAAGGGGATTTTGCTGTTGATATGCATAGGCAAGCTGATAACAGTGATTCCCCATCTTCAGAGGCTGAATTTCCCAAGGTAATTACAATTATATTCCAATTCATTCCATATCTGTTGTTGCTTCAATATTATGCTTTCAGTTTTCAACATTTGCTGTTAGCAACACTTGTTCTTTAGCAAGGAAAATGTTTGATTAGTTTTACAAATGCAATGATGTTTTTAACTACCAGATAACCAGAATTAAAGCTATATATATATATACACAGACATGCAGGAATTATTTTTCTTCTTTTCTTTTTGCCATATATGAGTTACAAATATTGTTGTCTATGGAGACATATTTTTGTAGAAAAAAGAAATATTAGTCCTTTGGCTGCTATTTCTAAAATTTTCGGGTTGTGGTGAAGCAACTTGTTGCAAAACCCTTATTGTTATAATTATATAAGTTTTTACTGAATATGGTCCTTTTCCATACCGAAATACTACTAGGTGAAATTTGTTGATTTGATTAAATTAATTATCTTTCACCCTATATCTGTAAAGTATATATATATATATATATGAAAACGTGTGCATGTTATAGTGAAAAATAATTCTATAGTAATTCTAAAGGATAATCTTAGATAATGATATATACACCATCTCCTCGACTTACAACTGAGTTCCATTCCAACTAAGTCAATCTGGTCATATGTTGGATTTATATTTTCCACCACTATTTCCATTCAAACACAACTGATGCTTGAAAGTGACTGAGTGAAAGACAGTGGCAGGCAGTGGATGCCTGGATCTGAGGGAGACCTGCGTTGCCAGATTCTGCCATAGTTATCACACACACAGCTGCCCAGCATCCGAAAATCAGTTTATTTTTTTCTTTCTTTCTTTTTTTTTTTTTTGGTTCGTAAGTGAGAGAAGGGTAAGGGATAAGGTGTAAATGTAAACATGGCAATCTAAAGCTGGTGTCCAGTGAAGAAACAAATGTGATCTGCTATTTTCCATCTTCATATTATATTATTTTTCTGTGTGTGTGTGTGTGTGTGTGTGTGTGTGTATGCGCGTTTGTTTGTTTTTATGAACAGTTATATAAATCAGGAGTGGCAGTGTGATATGTAACTTGCTTCCTAACCACATGGGTGGGTAGAGCAATGTAAATGAAAATTAGGTGTGATATAAGTAAGTTTGTAAGCAGAAAGGAGAACTGGTTGTATAGAAACAGAGAATGGAGAAGGACAAGAGGAAAGGATATGTTTGTTAGGAGGAGATGAACAGGAAAGGAAAGTTTAGACAGTTTTTCTGGTTTGATAGAGGGGTTTATTTAATTGAGCTCAGTAAGCCGTGTATGTGAAGCAGTCTGTCAGAAGTATGTTGTAAAGGGATTCATGTTGCAGATGTGTAATATTCAGGTCACAACTTGTGTTGATTGAATGTTATTTTTTTTTTTTTTTTTAATAAATTGTCTAGATTCTTCATATATAATAAGATAGTGCATGTATATGTGTGTGTGTTCTACCTGTTTTCATCAGCAGTGTCGCATCAAGCAAAAGTTAACTTAGCCACTCCACAAATGAATATAGACAGATAAAAATAAGAATCAGACCGAAATAAACTCTATAGTTGCTGAGGCCAATTAAATCCTTAAAGGCAACACTCTAGAATAACTCTTATGCTATGACTGAAATAAAAAGGAGAATATATATATATACACACACACACACACACACATATATATATCATCATCATCATCGTCGTTTCGTTAGCGTCCGTTTTCCATGCTAGCATGGGTTGGACGGTATATATATATAAATCGATATATATAATATAGTGTAATAAATAAAATATATGCATACATACAACATATATGTACGTACCACATCTACATGTATATATAGATGGCATATATAAATAAATATACGTAAGTACAGGACCCACAAATAGACGTAGAACTCAACAGAAACGAAAACGGAAAAAGCCAATTTTTACACAAACAGAAAACAGAGACGTGGAACTGGGACGAGAACGAAAACGGGAAAAACATTATTTTACAACAGAGTACAGAACATGCTACACAAGGAAAAATCCCCAATCATCAGCTGTCGCTAGTAGACTTAAGCGTATTTCGAAGGCAAGACAGGACACGACTCGTCAATACTAGGCCTTCCTGCGAGAGAATTAAAATAAAATTACCTCGCAGAGGGGTAAAACAAGCACGAAAAAAATGTATGAAAAAAATGTAATACAAACAGGACATAACGATAAAACGGCACAATAAAATACAAGAATATGTATATATGTGTGTATATATATATATAATATTTATATGCATATATATATATACATATGTGTGTGTAATGTGTGTATGTAATATATATATATATATATATATATATATATACACACACTTCGTTTTTGTATCTGGTTTGCAAGATTCTTTACGTGAATCCGTATGCTAAAGCAAATTTTGTTGTCTGGTGAGTGTGTTAGATATTAAGACTGTATGATTCTCTCCAGAAGCAGCAATATATATATACATATATATTTCTTTGTGTGTATGCAGCAAACAGATGCACAGCCAGATAATATATAATACCTTGCATGCATACGTACATACATACATACACACACACACCTCAACATTATATTGGTAATTGGTTCCAAGACGTGACTTAAGCTGAAAATCGTAACATGAAAAAACATTTTTTTTTTTAAAGTATATTAGCTTTTAATAAATGATTTGAACATATTTTCACATGTATTTTATATTTTTCCACTTCAGCTTTTGTCTTTGGGTGTTCTTTTGTTGTTGTTGTTGTTTTTTTTTTAACTTTTAAATCTTCACCAAGAGACCAATGTAAAGTCAAATAAATCAACTGAAGTTGAGGGTTATTTTTTTCCAATTAAAAAAACAAAACCAAACAATATAAAGTTGTAAAAGTTCTCAGGGATAGTGGCATATGCTGAGGTATGCTTGTGTGTGTGTGTGTGTGTGTGTTTGTGTGTCAGTGTGTATTCAAAATTGTACAGAAACAAAAAGACCAAAAGACAGAGACAGGTGAGGGGAACAACAAACATTAGTTTGACATTGAGGGAAAATGGAAGAAGTCTTTGATGTTTCAAACTTATGCTCTTCTATGAAAAGGGATGAGGAGAGAAAACAGATGAATAGAAAGAAAGAAAAAAGAGAGATATAAATATTTGTGTGTGTGTGTGTATGTATGTATAGGGGTATGAATATGTATATATATATATATATATATATATATATATATATTGTACGCATATTTGGAAAAAGCAAGAAAAAGAGTACAATGAAATAACTACAGGTGTGAAATATCCATTATTTCAGGATATTTTATCCTATGTATATAAGATGTGTGCGTGTGTGTGTGTCTGTCTGTCTCTATCTTACATGTATGAATATATATATTTATTATTTGCTTTGTGGGAAGGGTGTTTCAACGAAGTCGCATCTTGTCCTTACCTTTGAAACACAGAGTAAATGAAACAGGGACAACTAAAGAAGGGAATATTCTTTGTTGTATGTCTCCTTTCTCTGGTTTTTTTTTTTGTTGTTTGAAAAAATTCGTTTATATGTTTTTGTTTTTATGTTTCATTTTCATTGTGTTCAACGTTTTTTTGATGATGTCCTGTACCCATATATGCATATATATGTAGGTATGTACATATAGGTATGTTATATGCATGTATTTATATATTATTCATATTTATAATATGATCAAGTGCCATGCATCCTTTTCCAAGTATATATATATGTATATATATATATATATATATATATATATATTATTTATTTTATAGAAGGAGCTTCTACAGGACTAGAATGTTTCATTCAAAAGAAATCATCAGGAAGCTTCCTGATGATTTCTTTTGAATGAAACAGTTCTAGTCTTGTAGAAGCTCCTTCTATAAAATAAATTAATTTACTCTGCTATGTATGAATACCTTATTTACTGTGGTTAACCCCGACTCAACCCGGGACCTACATATATATATATATATATATATATATATATATACTGAGAGCTTCGAAAGTCCCGTCTATGTTGTTTTTTTGTCGTCTTCAAAATGTTTCACGTTCTTGTCCCAGTTTGTGTTTTTTTAACGTTTACATATATATATATATATATATATATGCACTTCAGAGCAAAACTATGTAGATTGAATGCAATTGACTGTTGGAAAGTGTAAAAAAACAGAACAAGTTAATTATTGTCTGGAATATAAAGTGAGAAACAAGTCCATTATAAATCAGAACTTTTGAGTAGACAGCTAAGAGTTAAATGAAACACAACTAAACTTACTCGCTTTCTTTGTAAATGAGGGAACGCTGATATCAGTTGGTAATGAGATTCTGATAATTGCCATGTGCCTGATGAACACTATATGAAAAGGTGTGTCAGGGTGTGTTGTCTGTCATGTATAGAGTTATGTTAGATATCTGAGGGGAAATATATCTGTGGAAAAGCTGTGATTCAGCAACAGAGCTGATGATGCCAGAATTTACTGCTATTTACTCTGTGTGTGTGTGTCTGTCTGTGTGTGTGTGTGTGTCTGTCTGTGTGTGTGTGTGTGTGTATGAGTACATATATATATATATATATATATATCTGGTATTCATAATAACTTTATCCTTCCCTCATCATTATACAGAAGCCTTTCATTTTCTTTCTCTCTCCTCTTTCTTTCCTCTCTCCCTCTCCCTCTCTCTCTCCCCTCTCTGCCTCTCTCTCCTCACACACAAACATATGGGGAAAATGAAAGGCTTTTATATAATGAAGGGGGTGAGGGAAGTCTGTAGGTCCCACCTCTTTTAAATCTATCAACAAAGGGAGACCCTGCTCCTGAGTATCATATCTTAAGTTTGTGTCATAGAAGTAGGTGATAGACTAGACTTTAATCTATTTCTTTACTACCCACAAGGGGCTAAACACAGAGGGGACAAATAAGGACAGACATCGACCCCAGTGCGTAACTGGTACTTAATTTATCGACCCCGAAAGGATGAAAGGCAAAGTCAACCTCAGCAGAATTTGAACTCAGACCGTAACAGCAGACGAAATACTGCTAAGCATTTCTCCCGACATGCTAACGTTTCTGCCAGCTCGCCGCCTTTAATCTAGACTTTAATCTGACACGTGTTCCAACCAGTTTGGTGCTACCCTGCTTGAAACCACCCCTGGTCCTGTTTTAGTTTGATCTAAATTAAAACCTCCCATCAAAATTTCATGCTAACTTATGTTCCAAAAACCAGGTTAATAATGACAAATTCTTCATCATTTTCAAAATTAAATGAAATTAAGTTCTGTGAAATATGGTAGCGAAAGGGGGGACACCACCACTGGGCTTCAGATGTCTTAATCATTTTGTTATTGTACTTCTATCGAAATGTACTACCTTTGTGTCAATTAACTACCAAAATGATGAAGGATTTATTAAAATAACTTAGGCATTATTAAACTAGAGTTTTAAACATAAATCAAACATGTAATTTTGATGAAAGTTTTCAATTTAAATCACTTAAAAAGAGGAAGTTTATGTTGTAGACCCAGGGACCAGTTTCAGATAGGTCAGTACCAAAAATGTTTGAAGTCCCCACTGCCGCCAGCAGTCAGGGGCAGGTCTTTGCTCTGAGGATAAATTCCCCCACCCCATCAGTTGTAGACCCAGGGACCAGTTTCAGACAGGTCAGTACCAAACATGTTTGAAGTCCCCACTGCCGCCAGCAGTCAGGGGCAGGTCTTTGCTCAGTCTCAGAAGCCCAGAAAAAGAGCCACAAGTACTACACTTCCATCTATGACTAAGTTTGTAATGATAACAACATATCTGGAAGTAGTTTGCTATGACTGCAGGCACAGTGTAATTTATTCAACCAATCAATGAGCAGATGATCCCATCCCTAGACTCTGTGTATGTGTGTGTGTTTGTGTGTGTGTGTGTGTGTGTGTGTGTGTGTGTGTGTATGTGATAATTAGGATGACCAAACCTTAGCTAAAGGTAACATATAATCATCTTTGTTTTGGCAATTGTGTTCATGAGTGGGTAGGAGAAGGAAAAAAAAAAAAAAGACTATTAAAGGTTAAGAGAAAAAAATTCAACCAACCACGACATGACTTATGCTGTTAGTATCAGGTAGCAAAAACTCTGTAAGCTTTTGTATGTAAACATCCTTGAAGTGTACATACATGACACACACACACATATATATATATATTATATTATATATATATATATTATATATATATATATATTCATAAACTCTCCCTAATATATGTATGTATGTATGTATGTGTGCATAGAGGTGTATTAATACATATATATATATATATATATATATATATATATATAGATACATATACTCATATATGCACGAGTGATATGTGTGTACATGTGTGTGCAGTGTGGTATGAGTGTGCATGGGTGGGTGGGTGGGTAAGTTTGTGTATGAGTGTGTGTGTGTGTGTGTGTCTATATGTATGTGTGTGTACACATGTCATCACTCTCTTAGGCATCCATCACTCTCTTACCAGCTATTATGTTTTACAACTTTTAAAAGAAGCAAACACACACACAACATAAAAAACACATGTTCTTACTATTGGGGAATGAAACAACTCACACTAAATCTTGTGTTTATTGAATGATATATATATGATGGGCTTCCACACAGTTTCCATCTAATAAATTTACCCACAATGCATTGATTGCCCATGGCGATAATATTGGGTCATCTCATAAATAATGCAGTTTTTTTTTATACTTCTTTTATATTTCAAAATTAAGATGAACAAAGTTTTTTGTTTTTTTTATCTAAAATATACTCTCCTTCATTTTCTACAATGCTCTTCCATCTATCTGGTAGACTTGCAAAGCCGCTCTTCCAAAATTCACTTGTCCTTGGACAAAAAATACTCCTCCAATAACTGTTCTCACCTTGTCTACAGAATTCATATTTTTTCTATCCTAATGAATTTGAAGACTGCAAAATAAATGATAATCAGATGGGGCAATATCCAGCAAATATGATAGGCAGGGCATCGTTTCCCATTCAAACTGCTCCAACCTGGTTGTATGTGGTTGAGTATTATCCTGATGGATGAACGCCTTTTGTCTTGGAACCAAAGATGGTCATTTTTCTTCTAGCGTTGATTTGATCCTTTGGTGTTCAGATTAATTTGTAATACTTTTATCAATCGAATTGTTTTGAATTAATCACACATTATCTTACAGCTTTGAAGTTTCAATGGTGTGATTGTTTATTCTTAGAATATCAATGTAGGTTAGGTGTAAGGGGCTAGATATGGCCAGTTTGAATGTAAAACATGTAGGATATTTGGGCCGGATGTGGCCGGCTTAAACACCAAAGGGTTAAGCCACTCAAGCTGCTTGCAGAAGATCTCCTTTGTTATCGTTTGGTTTGGGTTTAAAAGTTCAAAGTAGTGGCACTTTGTCTGTCTGCACATTCTGAGTTCAAATTCCACCAAGGTCAACTTTGTCTCGCATCATTTTCGCGTCAATAAAGTACCAGTGAAACACTGGGGGTCGATGTAATCAACTAGTCACCACCACCACCAAATTTCAGGCCTTCAGTAGAAAGGATTACTATTATTATTATTATTATTATTATTGTTGTTGTTGTTAAGGTGGCGAGCTGGCAGAATTGTTAGCACGCCAGGCAAAATGCTTAGCAGTATTTCGTCTGCCATTACATTCTGAGTTCAAATTCCACTAAGGTTGACTTTGCCTTTCATCCTTTCTGGGTTGAGAAATTAAGTACCAGTTGAGTACTGGGGTCAATGTAATTGACTATTCCCTTTCCCCAAATTTCAGGCCTTGTACCTATCGTAGAAAGGATTCTTGTTGTTGTTGTTCCTCCTCCTCTCTCTGTATGGTCTTTCATGCATTTGGCAGGTTAGTGGTGGGGAAATAGGTGAGCAGGCCTATGAGTGTTGTTAATTGAAGGTCACTGATTCAAGATAAGCCAAAGAGGTTTCTCTTTTCCTTTCTTTTTCTCTTTCTTTCTCTTCTTCTTCTTCTTCTTCTTCTTGCACACAAAGCAAAGCTTAGCTTATGGTTTCTGCGACAATGGGAAAGGCCGGAATGAATGAACATATCACCGAGAAAGAAGAAAACTAACACTGAGGGAAAACAAAATTTATAGACAGACAGACAGACAGACAAATCCACTAAATTGCAATATCAACCCTGTATTTGCTGTTGCCCCCCCCCCCTCCACCTCCTCCCCCTCCCCATTATATGCACTGTCGACATGAAGAGTGGTGGTGGTGGTGGTGGTGGTGGTGGTGCAAAATTATGATGTCATAGCTTTTAGAGAATTTGAAAACCCAAAGCATCTCCACCGTTGCTTCCCCGCCCAATGCCCATTTTCCTCTCCCATACTCATATGACCACCACCACCACAACCACAACCACTGACGCCTTTTTACCACCATGCTGTCTGCCCCCCCCTCATCCATACCCTCCCACCCACCCACCCCACCCACTTTTCAGGCCACCATCCATTTTTTTCCCCAGTCTAGTCTTACCGATCTCCACCATTTGCTCTCGGCATACAAACTACTGCCACTTTTGCACCTTTGCCATCGCTACTACCACCCCACCCCACCCGACCCCACCCACTCATTTCCCTCTACCAGCTCTTCCCTCGAGTGTCACACCCCACATACAGTTCCCCCCTTTGGTTTGGCTTGCTGGATACCTCAACTACCACTCTACACCGCCACCACCCAACTTTACCATTCTCTCCACCTTCCCACTGAAAAGCGCCATACTCATAACCATTGTAATGAAAAATTTGGTTTGTTTTTGTTGTTGTTGTTGTGGTGGTGGTGGTGGTGGTGGTGGTGATAGTGGTGGTGGCAGTAGCAGCAGCAGCAGCAATGCTGGAACTGCCTGTTAAGGTATTTTGAGTTTTCTTTCTTTTTTTTTTATTCATTATAAATGTTTTAATTATTTCAGTAGTTTTATTATTATTATTATTATTATTATTTTTGCATACTTTCACTGCACAAGTGAGTGCAGTTCTATGTGACTTGGGTATGTGCAGTATTCTGGTCTTTATCAATATTTCTTTCTTCTCTTTCTTGCTATACTCTTTTACTCTTTTACTCTTTTACTTGTTTCAGTCATTTGACTGCGGCCATGCTGGAGCACCGCCTTTAGTCGATCAAATCGACCCCGGGACTTTTTCTTTGTAAGCCCAGTACTTATTCTATCGGTCTCTTTTGCCGAACCGCTAAGTGACGGGGACGTAAACACACCAGCATCGGTTGTCAAGCAATGCTAGGGGGACAAACACAGACACACACACACATATATATATATACATATATACGACGGGCTTCTTTCAGTTTCCGTCTACCAAATCCACTCACAAGGCATTGGTCGGCCCGGGGCTATAGCAGAAGACACTTGCCCAAGATGCCACGCAGTGGGACTGAACCCAGAACCATGTGGTTGGTTAGCAAGCTACTTACCACACAGCCACTCCTGCGCCTATATCTTTTTTTTTTTTTTTTTTTTTGGTTATATTGCAAGTATTCTATGCATAGAATATATAGAACATGTGCAGCAGTTATTAGTACTATTTTCTGTATGTTGGGTGTCTGCATGCCCCTGGGGGGGGGGTACTCAGAGCAAGTGGACAGTACTTAGTAAGTGTCACTTTCTATGTACGGTGTATTTATGTCCAAGAGTTCTCATAATTCATGCAACTCCTAGTAAAGGCTTTTTTTAAAAATCTGTTGTGAATATATATCCTGGGGTACTCTTCATAAAAGTGCATTACTAAGTGAGTGCTAATTCTTATATTTAGTCCAGGAATGTTGACAGTTTGTAGGCAATACCTAGAGTGTGAGTGTTTGTGTGTGCATGAGCCCTAGGTGACATACGAGCATTCAACTTTTGCCAAATATATATGCAAGCATACCTCGGCTTAAGTCATTTCAGTTTAAATCATTCTGGATTATACATTTGTTTTCAGAAATAATATATGGAAAGATAAAAATCAAGTCATTTTACTCGATTTTTACGTCTGTCTGCCACAAATACAGATATCTTAAAATCACTAGAAAACTGTTAAGAGCACATAAAATTATGTTACTGTACAATAAATAAGAATAAAAGCATATAAAATCGTATTAAAATATGTACAGTAAATGTTAAGTTACACACCATAAAGTTGTGTAGCTTAGTAAACAAAATCATGAAGTCAACTGTGTTGTCTTATTTATCAGTCTTTCAGAGCTCATATTGCACTGTAGTTTCAATATCTACTGTTAGGTGTCGTTGTCACTCGTGATTTCCGCAATTGTTTTGAATTCAGATTTGTTTACGTCTGTTTTTCGGCTACTTTCTCATTCTCATTCATTTGTGACTTTATTTTTTGTCCCCCATGGCTCCTTAGGAAATTCATAGTGAAAGTGCTAAGCATCATGCTATAAATGCTGGAAGAACAGAAATGGGAATGGTTATTATCACTTTAGCCTAGAGACGAGTAAATTCGGCCTAGCCTAGTCTAGAGACAAGTTAATTTGACTTAAGTCGTGTCTCCTGGAACCAATTAACGACGTAGGGTGAAGCATGCCTATATACTGTTGTGTAAAATATATATATATATATATATATATCATCATCATCATCATCGTTTAACGTCCGCTTTCCATGCTAGCATGGGTTGGACGGTTCAACTGGGGTCTGGCAAGCTCGAAGGCTGCACCAGGCAGTCAGATCTGGCAGTGTTTCTACAGCTGGATGCCCTTCCTAACGCCAACCACTCCGAGAGTGTAGTGGGTGATTTTATGTGCCACTGACAAGGTGCCAGACGAGGCTGGCAGACGGCCACGCTCGGATGGTGTTTTTATGTGCCACCGACACAGGTGCCAGACGAGGCTGGCAGACGGCCACGCTCGGATGGTGTTTTTATGTGCCACCGACACAGGTGCCAGACGAGGCTGGCGAACGGCCACGCTCGGATGGTGTTTGTTACGTGCCCTCAGCACGGAGGCCAGTCGATGCGGTACTGGCTATGGTCACGTTCGGATGGTTTTCTTATGTGCCACCGGCACTGGTACCACAAGGATACAAATTCCATTGATGTTCATCTATTTTGATTTGATAAAGTCGATCATGGAATGATATGTCACAAACTGCGTGATCTCAACATAGTTGGAAAATTGGGAGAATGGCTTCATGACTTTCTGAAGGATAGAAGCCAGGTGGTAGTAGCCATTAACACGCAAATAGTGAGCGGTGTTCTGCAAGGCACTGTTTTGGGACCACTACTGTTCATAATGGCCCTCTCAGACATGCCCTCAGCCATGCAGAGAGCCACGATCACAAATTATGCAGATGATACAAAAGTTTCACAGGCAATACGAACCCTGAAGACACTATACACCTGCAATGTGAGCTGGACAAAATATACAAGTGAGCTGAAAAGAATAGATGCAGTTCAATGCTGAAAAGTTTCAAGCTTATGCTATCAGCATGCAAAACTAAATGCAATACCCAATAAATACACTGGACCTGGAGGGATTGCAATCCTAGAGGCACAATCAGTGCGAGACCTGGGTATTTACATGAGTGATGATGCAACCTTTCATGTGCATGTTGCTAAATTGGCAATGAAATGTGGCGAACTGACCGGATGGATTCTTAGAACCTTTAGAACAAGAGACCAGGAAACCATGATGGTCCTCTGGAGGACACTTGTCCTAAGCCACTTTGACTATTGCTCTCAGCTATGGTCACCATCCAGTGTCAAGTTAATCACAGAACTTGAGGTGATCCAACGAAGCTACACGAAGAAGATAGCCTCTGTGCAGCATATAAGCTACTGGGAAAGACTCAAGAGATTAAGACTCTATTCCTTAGAGCGTAGGCGAGAAAGATATGCCATAATATACATCTGGAAGATCCTAGAAGGACTTGTCCCAAACTTTGGCATCGAGAGTTACACAAATGCTAGAACTGGGCGCCACTGCATAGTGCCAAGGACTCCAATTTTGCCATCAAGATGTAGGACAAGATACTGTGATAGCCTGGGCTTCAGAGGTCCACAGCTCTTCAATATCCTCCTGAAGGACTTGAGAGACCTGCATGGGGTGGATGCAGATGTCTTTAAAATAAAACTGGATCTCTTCCTGTCAAGTGTCCCAGATGAACCAACTTCACGGCAGAAGGTGCAGATGAGGGCAGCTGCATCGAACTCTCTCATGCACCAAATGGCAATTGCTAAAAAGCATTCGTGAAGTAAAATCATGTAGCAACACCAAATGGCAGTGCCCCAGCATGGCCACAGCTCATGAGCTGAAACTGGATAAAATAAAAAAAAAAATGATAAAATATATATATATAGTTTGGCTAAGATTGGGTAAGCAGAAATATGCAATTGACCATTCACAGACTCTACATTTTCTGCTGTTTCTTTTACCATTCTTTTACCATTCCGCTAGTTTCTCGTAGGGAAAGCTGAGATCTTCCACTACACTCAAAGACTCTACCATATCAGCTAGTGACAAGTTTTGTTTTTGTTTTCTTTTTATTAATTTTTTTTTTTTTTACTTATCTACTTCACCTTTACCCAGTTTTGTCAGGTATTAACTTTTATTTATTTATTTATTTGCCAACAACTTAGCAATAAATTTTAAAATTTACTTCTTTTCTTTCGATTTCAGTTTGTTTTTGTTTTTCTTCGTATTTATAGATTCTGCTGTTATTTATTTATTTTTTTCCCATTCTCTTCACAACTGTCTGTTACTTCAGGCATTGCTTTATATTTGTTGGCTTCCTCAAAGACAGAAAAGTGTGTTTTATTAATTTTTATTTGTTTTTTTTTAATTTTTTTTTTAGTTATTTACTTTCCCCTTATTCTTCACCAGATATTATTAATGATTATCGTTAAATATTAAAAGAGCAAGCTAAACCAGATTAAATTCTATTCTTTAGGTTTTGAGTTCAAAGCGCTTTAAAGTTAATTTTGTCATTCTTCTCTTTGGTGTGCATGTACGGAGGGGTAGGGTGAGGGTAATTCAAGCACGTTTCTTACTATGTTAAGTCTTAGTATGTAAAATAAAAAAAAAAGTAAAATATTTCTTTAAGCTGGTATTGCATGTGGTATCAATTCAGCTGTCTACCGAGTCTATGATGGTGATCAATCCAACACCTTCCTTTGATAAGGATATGCAGATAGTCATCTCTTTTCCTCTCCCTTACGTGATGGCTATTGTCAAAAGAAGTTGTGTGGGTAACATCAATGAAAGGTTTGAGGATGGGGATTTTCCTCATGGGCCAAACCTTCATCAAAATCCTTGAGTACCAATTGTCAAGGAAAGTAAGGAGTGTGTGTAGAAGGAAGTGCTAGCCTCCATTACATACTATAAAAAGTGGGTGAGTACGGTTGAATGAATCTATTCTGTGTAACAAAAACTGGTTGATAGCACTTGCCTTTTGTGTACCAGGGTATTCCTGAATTAAAGGAAGCATGTCATGAATTACATGACTGGTATTATAACAAACCTGCCATCTGTTTTTGTTGGGGTAGGGAGCGCTTTGTTATTTTTTTTTCAACTCTGGCACTGATCCCAATGTCTTGTTCGTTTTTGGTCAAGGAAATTATTATTATCATTATTATTATTATTATCATCATCATCATCGCCATCATTATTATTTTCATTATCATCATTATTATTATTATCATTATCATCATTATTATTATTATTATTGTTATTATTATCATTATTGTTGTTATCATTATTATTATTATTATTATTGAGTGAGAGAGCAGTTCATGCCATCAAAGTGACACTGGGGTAAAATATACGAAGCCCAATATACCCATCATGACTACCCGTCTGATAAAGGTACACCAGGCACATGCATCACAACCATATGTGTGCGACATGGTGATCTCATATCAAGATAAACAGCACATGACCTTGCAGGTGGGGCCCAGTTAGAATTTTCTTCAGGTGAGTAGCCCATCCTGCTCAAAAGGTCCCTGAATAAGGGTTGCTTTAGGATGTTGAACGAAACACCTATGTTTCCAGAGGTGAATTATTCAAACCCCAAAGAATCCCTCTCAACACATGGCCATGATGCTCCCCACACTTCTGCTCGTGATCAGAGATGCACATATCGTCAGCCACTAAGGGACATGCTCAACTGGCTAAGGCCAAACACTGACAAAGCAAATCTGTGGTATTGAGCAGAATATTTGCTGTAGCCCATCTTTTATACCAAGACAAAACAATGTACATGATAACACTTCCAATCAGTTAAGATCAGAAGCCATGAGAGCCACTGCCTGGTACTGCATCAGGGCATTTTATTATTATATTATTATTATTATTATTATTATTATTATTATTGTTATTATTATTATTATTATCATTATTGTTGTTATTATTATTGTTGTTGTTGTTGTTGTTATTATTATTATTATTTGGCTGAATCAATACGGCATAATAGGAGAAACTGCCCTGTAGAGGTTGTTCTAGTTCTTTATATTTTGTGTTTAACCATTTAGCATTTAACCTGGCCATATCTGGCTCAAATATTTTACCAATCTTTATGTTCAAACTGGTCACATCCAGACTCTCTCACCTATCTGACAATGTCATTCTTTTAAATAAACAAATCAGCTCACCAAACTCTTGAAGCTGTGAGATAATGCATGATGAACGCAAAACAATGTGAAGAAATATGTGTTACATTTGGCAATTATCTGAATGCCAGTATTAAATCCAGTCACAGTCAACTTTACCATTCATTCAGTCGACTACAAGGGTCAATTATATCAGCTAAGCCACTTCTTGAAATGTCCAGCCTTATGCCTCTGCTGGAAACCATTATTATTTATTAATGTAAGGAACAATGTCCGTGCTTATAAATTCAATGAGCAAAGGTGTTGTCAAACAGGTGTTGTCTTGGACAGATCGCTGCTTTCTTGGAGAAAACTTTAAATTTGATTCGCGTTGTCATGTTCAGAATTTAAACCCCTACCTAGATCAACATCAACTTTATCCTTCCCTTGTGTTAATAAATTAAATACTAGTGTTGATTCAATCAATAACTATTGTATTTAGAGTTGAACCTATCAGTTCTGAGTTAAATTCTGATGTGTCTTCATCATCATCATCATCATCGTTTAACGTCCGCTTTCCATGCTAGCATGGGTTGGACGATTTTGACTGAGGGCTGGCAAACCAGATGGCTACACCAGGCTCCAATCTTGATTTGGCAGAGTTTCTACAGCTGGATGCCCTTCCTAACACCAACCACTCCGAGAGTGTAGTGGGTGCTTTTTACGTGCCACCAGCATGGGGGCCAGTCAGGCAGTACTGGGAATGACCTCGCCTGAATCTTTTTACACGTGCCACCGGCACAGGTTCCAGTGAAGCGACGTTGGTAACGATCACGCTCAAATGGTGCCCTTTTACATGTCACAGGTACGGAAGCCAGTTGGCTGCTCTGGCAACAATCACGCTCAGATGGTGCTCTTGAAACCCTACTAGCACAGGCCAGTAAGGCGATGCTGGTAATGATCATACTCGAATGGTGCCCTTCTATGTGCCACTGGCACAGAAGCCGGTTAGCCGCTCTGTAAATGATCACACTCGTATGGTGCTCTTTGCACCCCGCTAGCACGGATGCCAGTCATCGAATTGATTTTGATTTTGATTTTATTTTATTTTATTTATCTTCTAAACATTAATTTCAGGCATTGGCTTGGCAGAATCATTAGAGCATCTCTTAAATGTCTTAATGGATCTCAATTGTGTCTTTTTACATTCTGAGTTCAACTTTGGCTTTCCACCTTCAAAACTCAATAAAATGCAGTAGCAGTTAGTAATGGGAAAGTTTTTAGATGACTGATACTGGGGTCTCCCAGGCTTGTTATTCTGTGCAAAATATTACAGAATCTTCTTAGTATTGTAGGTGTTTAAGGACAGGTGAGAATGTAAACTCTGCTGGGTTCCAAAGTAATTCTGTATTATTGACTTTAGAAAATATGATAGAACAACTTTATGCAGATTATTTAACTAACAAGGTATGTGGCATCTCCATCACTGATTGATTTAATGATTGATATATCAGTTTTCCAAGATCAATAATAAAGTACCAGTCTGATAATGAAGTTCAAGTTAACTTATACTGGTGTCACCCAGGATTCTTTAAACTAGATCCTGCAGAGTCTTTCTTATAAGGGGGTGATGGTGTAAACCCTAACAGCCATACAATATGTCAGTAAGAAACAGTAGTGCCAGACAAAGAGAATCTTTTTGAAGACACAGCAATGGAAATTGCAAATCCTGTACTCAGTGAGGTACCACAAAACCTTTGTTTACAAATGTCTCTCATCACAAACAAATTGAACAATTTTTCAGATACGAAACATCTCAGGTGATGAACGGTGTTTCAAGTAATGAACACACAAGTGAGTGTTTTGAAAGGTGGAAAGCCAAAGTTGACTTCAGCAGGATTTGAACTCAGAATGTAAAGGAACTCAATGAAATACATTAAGACATTTGAAGTGATGCTCTAATGATTCTGCCAATCCAATGCCTTAAATTAATGTTTAGAAGATAAATAAATAAAATCAAGACACATCAGATTTTAACTCAGAGCTGATTGGTTCAACTCTAAATACAATAGTTGCTGATTCAATCGACCCCAATGTATGTCTGGTATTTAATTTATCAACACAAGGAAAGGAAAAAGTTGATGTTGAACTAGGTAGGGTTTAAATTCTGAACATGACAACACAAATCAAATTTAAAGTTTTCTCCAAGAAAGCAACGATCTGTCTGAGACAATACCTGTATCACACACTCTCTGCTCATTGAATTTATAACAATTGTTGCTAACAAGCTTGGAATATCAACAGCAGAGTGTCAGTTGCTGTATAGTTTTTGCTCAGTGCATATCGCTGCTTAAATTCTTTGTGCCTTCTCAGGAGTTTGTTATGGAAAAAAATAGTTTCAGTTTATAAACATTTCAGGTGATAAATTGTCTTCAGGAACAAATTAAATTCATAAACTGAGGTTCCAGTGTATATGGTATGTCTGCCATAATGTCTTAATTTTGTGCCTATTTTTGTCAAAACTGTTTTAGTGTTTTACATATTGGACTGCAGTTTTACATATTGGACTGCAGTTTTACATATTGGACTGCAGTTTTACATATTGGACTACAGTTTTACGTATTAGACTGCAGTTTTGCATATTAGATTGCAGTTTTATATATTGGACTGCAGTTTTAAATATTGGACTGCAGTTTTACATATTGGACTGCAGTTTTACATATTGGACTGCAGTTTTACGTATTGGACTGCAGTTTTACATATTAGACTGCAGTTTTACATATTGGACTGCAGTTTTACGTATTGGACTGCAGTTTTACATATTAGACTGCAGTTTTACATATTGGACTGCAGTTTTACGTATTGGACTGCAGTTTTACATATTAGACTGCAGTTTTACATATTGGACTGCACTCCACTGAAAGATTTTAAGTCAATTAAACTGACACCAGTACTTATATATTTCAACGTGTGACACTTATCATTATTTATCATACTCTCGAGTTGTGGAACACAATCACGGACGTTATTTATTTTTTTTTTGTTTAGTTGTTTTTTTTCAAGTAGCATCAACATGAAGATATACATAAGGACAGACACATACACTCATGGATGTATGTAGACATACGCACATGCATGCACACACAGACACACACACACAGACACACATAACCGTAAGTAGAACTTGTTTGGATTTACAGGACCTTGATCTTCCAACCATCTGTATCGCCCATGTCATGTGATGGTTCCTCTCAATGGTATCCAGTGTTAGCTGTTTACTTACGGATGTACAGCTTTTGAAAATGGTCGTAATAACATTAGCTGCATTGGAAAAAAGAACCCGATGTCACCATCCAGTTCGTCTTTACTTCTCCAGCAGTCTCAAGCGAAAGGAATCTTTCTCAGATGGTGTCTGATATTTTTGGAAATGTGTGTGTGTGTGTGCATGTATGTATATACGTATGTGTGTGCATGTATATGCGTGTGTGTGCATGTATGTGTATATATATGCATCTATGTGTATATATATGTATGTATATATATATATATGCATGTATGTGTGCATGTATATGTGTGTATATATGTGTGTATGTGCATGTATGTATATATGTGTAGGTGTGTATTTATGTGTGCATGTATGTGTGTGTATATGTGTGTGTGCATGTATGTATGTATATGTGTGTCTGTGCATGTAGTTTTGAAGAGTGCAGTTCAATTTTAAGTTACTTTTTCAAAGATATAATGGAAGTAACAAAGGAGCATATTTGGCATATTTTACTTTGTGAGTTCATTAAAGGCAACAACGCAATGGAAAGGGAATATTATTGCAGCATATGGGGATTGGACAATAAGCATAAGCATGTGTCAATGGTGGTTCCATAAATCCCAAGCCAAAAACTAGCCAAAAACAAAAGACAAGCCAGGAGTAGCTGTGTGGTAAGTAGCTTGTTAACCAACCACATGGTTGTGAGTTCAGTCCCACTGCGTGACACCTTGGGCAAGTATCTTCTACTATAGCCTCGGGCCAACCAAAGCCTTGTGAGTGGATTTGGTAGACAGAAACTGAAAGAAGCCTGTCGTATGTATGTATATATATATATATATGCGTGTGTGTGTTTGTATGTCTGTGTTTGTCCCCCTAGCATTGCTTGACAACCAATGCTGGTGTGTTTATGTTCCCGTAACTTAGCGGTTCGGCAAAAAGAGACCGATAGACTAAGTACTGGACTTAGAAAAATAATAAGTCCCGGAGTCGAGTTGCTCGATTAAAGGTGGTGCTCCAGCATGGCCGCAGTCAAATGACTGAAACAAGTAAAAGAGAAAAGAGAAAGCCTCATTCTTGAAGATCTGTAGAGCTCAACAAGCTCATCCTGCAAACCCTGGTAGAGCGAAATTCCGTCGAAACTGTTGAGAAATTAGCAGAGAAGCTGGATTTGGTCATTCCACAATCCATCGATACCTGTGTGCTATTGGAAATGTCAGCAAATTGGGTCAACAGGTTCCTCCCAAACTTTGCAAACCTAATCGCATGCAGAGAGTGAATGTATACTCTTCTTTACTGTCACAGTTCACTAATGAACCTTTTTGGGACCAAATAATGACTGGTGATGAGAAATGTGTTCTCTATAAAAATGTCAAGCACCAAACTGCCCCCCCCCCCAGGCTAAGGAAGGTCTTCACTCATGTAAGATGCTGTTATCTTTTTGATGGGATATGAAAGGCTTAGTCCATTTTGAACTTTTAAATCCAAACCAAATAATGACGAAAGAGATCTACTGCAAGCAGCTTGAGTGGCTTAAGTCAGTACTAGAAGTAAAATGACCACCTTTGTTTCATGACGAAAACCTTTTCCATCAGGATAATCCAGGGCCACATATAGTGAGGACGACCTTCAGAACACTACTGGAGGAGGGTTTTTCATCATGGGCAAGTGAATTTTGGAAGAGGGGGCCTTGCAAGTCTACCAGGTAGATGGATGAGTATTGTAGAAAATGAAGGAGAGTATATTTTAGATTTAAAAAGCACTTTATCTTAATTTTGAAAAATAAAAGAAGTATTTAAAAAAACCGCATTTATGGGATGACCCAGTATATCTATAGATATTTATATATGTATATGCATATATTTATGTAGATAAATAATTATATATATGTATATGTGTGTGTGTATACACACACATACGGGAACTCTCCAACACACATAAAGACACAGTATTATTTGATAGAAATAATTTATTGAAAAAAGAACAGTTAACTATGGTGGTGGGTTTCTATATATTCCGTAGAGTAATACTTGTTGAGTTGACTCAATATCAAGTTTCACTTTTAACAGCATATTCGACCAGTTCCTTTAGTCTGACAAATAATCCTTTAATACTCTTTTACTTGTTTGTCATTTGACTGTGGCCATGCTGAAGCACCACCTTTAGTCAAGCAAATCAACCTCAGGACTTATTCTTTGTAAGCCTAGCACTTATTCTATCGGTCTCTTTTGCCGAACCGCTAAGTGACGGGGACGTAAACACACCAGCATCGGTTGTCAAGCAATGTTAGGGGGACAAACACAGACACACAAACATATACACACACTCATACATTATATATATATATATAATATATATATATATATATATATACACACACACATATAAGGTGGCGAGCTTTACATTTCCCTAGTCACCCAGCAAAGCCATTAAAAAGTCAATAGAAGTGACTTTTTTGTGAATTTTCTATCCAAAACCCAATCAAAATGCCTGAAACTTGATACGCCAATGGAATGCCAGCTAGCTGTATGTGATTGGTCGGAGATTTAGACAGTACTCGCGTGTATGTGCGTACGCACGCAGCTGTATATGCATGCACTAGCACTATGACCCGGCGTTGCTGGGTCATAGTGCTAGTTACAGTATAAAATCTTTGACAATGCCTTAATAGGCAGACGTAAATTGAAGGACAAGTAAACGCTTCAGTTACATTTCATGGCAATTATGGTGAGAACTGGCAGACTCATTAGCATACCAGGCAAAAGACTTAGCAGCATTTCGTCCGTCTTTATGTTCTGAGTTCAGATTCCATCGAGGTTGACTTCGCTTCCCATCCCTTTTGGGTTTGATAGAATAAGTACAAGTTACACACACACTAGGGTCAATTTAGTCAACTTATGCCCTACCTTAAAATTGCTAGCCCTGTGCTAAAAATCTGAAACCAATAAAAGTGCAGGTATGGCTATCCAGTTTTATAAGTTGTATTCTTACCACTTGGTTTCAAGTTCAGTCCTACTGCACAATACCTTGGAAAGTGTCTTCTACTATAGCCTTGGGTCAAACAAAACTTCCCAAGTGGATTTGGTTGGCAGAAACTGAAAGGAGCTGTTGTGCTAATGATGCCTAATGAGGCAGAAACACATCCACAGCTGCCCGTATTTCCAAAAACAAATCAATCTGTCTTTTTCTTAATGGCATATCAGTATTGAATGTTTCTTGATTTCTGACATTATTACTTCTCTTTTAGTTCTCATCATCATCATTGTTCGACCGTGGTTGAGACAATGGAACTTACTATGTTACGCCAGACTTCACGGTCCATCATAGCATTACGGAGGTCCTGTTGCTGGATGCTTGTATCCCTGGAGATTACATCAGGGTAGGAGAGTGTGTGCCCTCTGGTATCACGAGCAGATAGCTTCCAGAGGAGAAGAGTAGAAATTACCTCGTTTTCAGCTCTACAACAATGTCCAGCAAACTGGACTCTTCTACCTTTCACAAGAGATGATACAGGTGGTAGTTTCCCATATATTTGTACTTTGGTTGGATGACGCTTCCATGAGAGATTTTGAGCTCTCATAGGGAGAGCTACACCGGGTTCCTCTTCCCCTGGGAACCAGACTTAATGGTATAAAGCAGGGGCTGGACCTGCATCCACAGGTCCAGCCCCTGCTTTACCGGTCATGTCTCTGATCACATTGCACTTCCAAGGGCATCCAATGACGGTGATGCCCTCAATCTTAACAGATGGATATCACCTGATGGAGAAGTATCTTTTGGTTCTAATTGCCACCAAGCAGTTGTCTACCTCTCCGGAAAGTAACATAATTTTTTAAAAATTATTTGTTGTTTCGTTTTTAATATACCCTTAATTATCCTTAATTATCTTGCTCGAATAAACGCCACTGGGTACTCTGAATCATTTCTCTAAGCTCACTTATATTTATTTCATTTATGCAAATTACCTGGGCTATAAATTACATTCTACTCATTTTTGCATGTTTAAGTGCCCCCCCCCCCTTGCTAAATACAAGCTACAACAACTGCTGTACAGATGTCTATTGAGGCTGAAATACATATTAAACAATTTCTTATGTTTAGGCAATCAGACTATCTTTTCTTTAACCCTTTAGTGTTCAGATTACCCTGTTAAATGTAATTTTTTTTTTGACTCAAATTGTTTTTAATTAATCATGTATTATCTTATAGCTTTGAGGTTTTAATGACGTGATTGTTCACTTTTTAGAATGTCAATGTAGGTAAGGTGTGAGAGCCTTAGTTTAAACATAAAATAGGTAGAAAACTTCGGCCAGATATGGCCAGTTTAAACACTAAAGGGTTAATGGTATATCAGTTTTAGAGGAATTCTTGATTCTTGAGCTTATTGCCCTTTCTCATCTGAAGTTGGTAAAATTTTCCACCAAACAACTCATCTGTCCTCTCTGGAACCTAAAATATTTTCATTAAATCAAGAATTAATCTTATATAGTATTTAATATATCCTTATCTGTGTCTATTGTTTGCATATATTCCACTGATTTCTCTCTGACTTATTCCTTTTAACACATTTTCATTTCTCTTATATATATATATATGTATATGAGTCTCTCTCTGTATGTGTAACAAGTTGCCATTTTTAAATATTAGCGCCAATTTGTGGTAGCTGGCAATATGACGTTATGTCATAGTGCCGAAGAAACATTATTGTCGTTTTTCCATTGGTTAATATAACTGCTCATATAGAGATCATAAAAGTTACTTAAAGAATATTTGTATGTAATTTCGATTCTTTAAATTCAAGTTGAGCAGTTATAAAAACCCTGGAATTTGGGGAAAACTTCAGTGTTTGTTGGATGTAACTAAACTCCACGACACTCACTCCTTTGAGACATTGGTGATTTTTCATGCCATGTCCAAGGAAAATCCAACGAGTCTTGTTTGAATTGTTGAGATTTAATATTAGCTAGAATGAGAAATTAGATAGTTAAAATATATAGTCGTAATTCTCTACGACAAAATTGACTTTTATGTATACATGTATTTGAAAAGACACATCAAGCTTAGTGAAATCACAGTTGTGGCCAGTACGCTCTGTAAAGTGGTTGGCATTAGGAAGGGCATCTAGCTGCAGAAACTAAGCCCAAACAGATTGGAGCCTGGTGCAGCTCTCTGGTTTACCAGCCCCTGTCAGACTGTCTAACCTATGCCAGCATGGAAAACAGATACTAAATGATGATGACGACAACAGCGAACTGTAAGGCGGCGAACTGTAAGGCGGCGAGCTGGCAGAAACGTAAGGCAGCAAGCTGACAGAAATGTTAGCACGCCGGGCAAAATGCCTAGTGGTATTTCATCTGCTGCTACGTTCTGAGTTCAAATTCCACCGAGTCGACTTGCTTTTCATCCTTTCGGGTTGATAAATTAAATACCTGTTATGCACTGGGGTCGATGTAATCATCTTAATCCCTTTGTCTGTCCTTGTTTGTCCACCTCTATGTTTAGCCCCGACGACGACAACGATGATGATATATGTGCAGACTGGACAATGGGGTTAGATGTTTGCTTTCCAACCACATGGTCCCCATGTTCAATCCATCCCACTGCATGGCACTTTTTTCTGTTACTATAGCCCCAGGTCAACTAAAGTCTCATAAGTGGATTTGATAGACAGAAACTGAAGGAAGCTTGTTTGCATGTGTATATGTGTGTGTGTGTGTGTGTGTGTGTGTGTGTATTCGTAGACAGATAGATAGATATATGTGTGTGTATTTTGTCTCCCACGGTGGCTTCACAGCCAGTGTTGGGTTGTTTACATCCCCGTGACTTTGTGGTTTGGCAAAGGAGACCAACAGAATAAGTATCAGGCTTAATAATAAGTGTTTGGTTTGGTTCATTTGACTATAACCCTTCATGATGGTGCTCCAGCATGGTCACAATTCTGTGACAGAAACAAGGACTAAAGATGTGTTTGTATATGTATACATACATAGGCGTAGGAGTGGCTGTGTGGTAAGTAGCTTGCTTACCAACCACATGGTTCCAGGTTCAGTCCCACTGCGTGGAACCTTCGGCAAGTGTCTTCTACTATAGCCTCGGGCCGACCAAAGCCTTGTGGGTGGATTTGGTAGACGGAAACTGAAAGAAGCCCGTCGTATATATGTGTATGTATATATATGTAGGTGTGTGTGTACATGTCTGTGTTTGTCCGCCCAACATCGCTTGACAATCGATGCTGGTGTGTTTACGTCCCCGTAGCTTAGCGGTTCGGCCAAAGAGACCAATAAAAAAAAAAGTACTAGGCTTACAAAGAATAAGTCTTGGGGGTCGATTTGCTCGACTAAAAGGCGGTGCTCCAGCACGGCCACAATCAAATGACTGAAACAAGTAAAAGAGAAAAGTGAGTATGCATACACATATGCATACATCTGAGTCTATATACCTACATGTATATGTAGGTGTGTG
>NW_021824680.1:35000-36727 GCF_006345805.1 Octopus sinensis | reverse complement strand
AAACAGGGATTAATGTATAATTTCTTTCTATGTTCATAATTAAATCAATGTTTTAATGATTAGACAGAGGTCCAATAGAATAGCTCTCAGAAACAGACTACGTACAAATTCTTTCTTCACAACTCCTGAAGCTGTTTTCGGACAAGCGGGGAGGCCCCAATCAAAACAGGGGCCCCGAAAAAATAAGGTTGAGAAACGCTGTTATAGATTATGCCTAACCGAAAACAATCACAGCAACATCATCCAAACAGACCGGGTGAAACCGGGCTTAGCTGCTAGTATATCCATGGTTTTGTCTCTAATTAATATTATATTATATATATATATATATATATATATATATATAATATTAATTAGAGACAAAACCACTATTATGCAAATCAAACAAAGAAAGACTTAATCCAATACATAAAAATTTTATAGAATACCACCTGATGAATGTCCTTAGAAGAGACACGAAACAATTGTAGTGGCGAATTTAATTTATTTATTTATATAAAATTTTTATGTATTGGATTAAGTCTTTCTTTGTTGATTTGCATAATAGTGGTTTTGTCTCTAATTAATATTATATAATATTTTACTATAAAATTGGATTCAGTCCTAAATCTGATTTTTCCCTGTAAATTTGGATTTATTCTCTAATATTTATTATTATTATTATATATATTATATATATATATATATCAATATAATATAATATATATATATATATATATATGTATATATTTATATTTATATATATATATATATAGCCTATATATTTCAGTGTGGTATTTACTTCCCTAGGGATGAACATAGCTTCATACAATTTTCTATGCATATATATATGTGTGTGTGTGCGTGAGTGTAAGTCTGTATGTGCGTCCACGTACCTGTCTAAATGTAATCAATGTCTGAATGTGCATACTTGTGTATGGGTGTTAACATTTAGAGAGGGTAGTTGATATCTTTTCTTATCAATTAATACTACTTTGGTTAGGGTGAATCTGAAGGCACATGGCGTAGCGGTTACGGAATTCGGCTCACGATCGGAAGGTCGTGAGTTCATTTCCCGGTGATGCGTTGTGTCCTTGAGCAAGACACTTTATTTCACGTTGCTCCTGTCCACTCAACTAGCAGAAATGAGTAGCGCCCGTATTTCAAGAGGCCAGCCTTGTCACACTCTATGTCATGCTGAATCTGCCTGAGAACTACGTTAAGGGGTACACGTGTCTATGGAGTGCTCAGCCACTTGCGCGTTAATTTCACAAGCAGGCTGTTCCGTTGATGAAAATGATTGATGAAATCCGGATCAGACCAGTCCAAACCGGATAAGAGCGAACGAAACTTCCAATCCCCAACAAACACATCTGAGTAACAACCTTTTCCAACTACCGATTTTCCGAATTTCCCGAAGAAGGGCTCTTCAGTGCGAAATATACAAATACAAGGTAAACCTGAAACTTTGTTCTGTTTTCTTTTCTAGTTTATTTTGTACCTTCTCGCATTGTCCCAGCCTTACATTATATCTTATATAAGGGACCAAGAATAAAAATGCACAAAAAATTTAATAAGAGTGGCCAGTGGCATGAATTTGGGCCACAAAAATGACCTGATTATATGTTTCTGTGTGAGTGTGTTTGTATGTGTGCGTATGTGTGTGAGCGTGTGTGTGTGTGTGTGTGTGTGTGTGTGTGTGTGTACATAAAGACCCCCTTCGGTCATAAATGACCATGGGATTGCAC
>NW_021824680.1:15000-20000 GCF_006345805.1 Octopus sinensis | reverse complement strand
AGAAGACCGCCACCCCCCCGACCGTTTATTCGATCTCCAAGACTGGTGAGAGGGAATGAATGAAGGAGGAAGATATCCTCAAGCCGGTGACCTGATCTAAGTGCTTGCAATAGCATGGACTCCGCCAAGAGGCACCAATGGAGTTGGTGATGGTGTTCAACCGAACAAAAGGCTAACATTTTAGATATTACACTTAACTTACACAATAATTCGTACTTCCCATACTACAAACCATCGACTAATCTTAAGTATATTAGCAAATTCAGTAATCATTCTAGGGCAATTACTAGGAACTTAGTTAAGAATATTTCATTTAGGTTGTCTAAAATATCTGCTAATGTTGACATTTTCAATGATAAGGCCGAATTTCATAACTCTACCTTACTTAAAGACACAACACACACGCGCTTATACAGTAGGGCATGTGGATACATATAAATTAAAATATATATCATTTCATATATATACATACACACACACACATACATATATGCATACACACTCTCGTATATGAAACACACTCTCATAGAACGAAAACGAATAGATCCGCTCATGAATAAGAGGAAATAAATGACGCACACGCACAGAGGCACGTACACGTACGTATAGGCACACACATATACATGCACAGAGGCACGTACACGTACGTATAGGCACACACATATACACGCACAGAGGCACGTACACGTACGTATAGGCACACACATATACACGCATAGAAATGGGAAGCAATCCTATCAAAAGCAACACTAATATTCTCATCTTTGTTAATGTGTAACTTTTATCTCATCATCATCATCGTCATCATCGTCGTCGTCTAGTGCCCTCAGCTTAGTTATTGTAATCGTCGTCGTCATCATCATCATCATCTCCATCATCACCACAATCCTCGTCGACGTCATCCTCGTTGTCGTCCTCCCCCTCATCCTCTTCGTTTTCTTCTTCTTCCTCTTCTCTTTCCTCCTCCTCTTCCCCTGCTCCTTCTCCCTTCTTCCTCTTCATCTCCCTCTTCCTTTTCATCTTTATCATCATCATCTTCTTTCTCCTCTTCCTACTCCCACCCTTCCCTCCTCCTCATCACCACAGATATTACCACCATCACGACCACCCTCCCCACTTCTTCCAACAGTCCCCGCAATTACTTCGGCACTTCTCACGAACAAACAGCTTTATATCATCTTCCTTTTATAAAACCCCTGCTCTCCACCACCCCTACACTCCACCACCTGTTGCTCCTCCACCACCCCCAGCTCTCTACCATTCCCTGCTCTCCACCATCCTCCACTCTCCACCACCACCATTCTCCACCTCCTGCTCTCAACCCTTGCTCTCCACCACACCCCGCTCTCACCAACCCTGCTCTACACCGCTCCATGCTCTCCACCACCCCTCCTCTCCACTCCACCTCCACTCTCCACCCCTGCTCCCCGGCTGCTCTCCACAGCTCCCACTCTCCACCACATCCTCCTCTCCACACACCTGTTGTCCACCCCTGCTCTCCACCACCTACCACTCTCCAGACCCTGCTCTCCACACATACTCTCCACCACGCCTGCTCTCCACCACTGCTGCTTTCCACCATCCCTGTGCTCTACAACTTTTTGCTCTCCAACTTTGTTCTCCACCACCCCTCCTCTCCACCTACCTGCTATCCACCAACTCTGCTCTACACCATTGCTCTCCATTACCCTCCACTCTCGACAACCTGCTCTCCACCGACACCACTCTCCAAACTCCCCATCCTTGCTCTCCACCGCCCCTCGTCTTCACCACCCCTGCTCTCCACCATTCCTTGCACTTCGCCAATTCTTGCTCTCCAGCACCCCTGCTCTCCATCACTTCTTGCTCTCCACCCTGCTCTCCACAACACCAACTCTGCAGCCTTCTCTTCACCCACCTGTTCTCGACCCTTGCTCTCCACCACCCGCCACTCTCCATTCCTACTCTCTACCCTTGCTCTCCATAATTCCAAAGAAGTTTTCAACCAAATTTCCAGGAAGTTAGGTAATCCCCTGAACTCCCCAGGAAAAGTTTCAACCAAATTTCCAGGAAGTTATAAAATCCTCGGAACTTCCCAGGAAGTTTCAACCAAATTTTCAGGAAGTTAGAAAATCCTCGGAACTTCCCAGGAAGTTTTCGACCAAACTTTCGGGAAGTTAGAAAGCCCTCGGAACTTCCCAGGAAGTTTCCGACCAAATTTCAAGGAAGTTAGAAAATCCTCGGAACTTCCCATGAAGTTTTCGACCAAATTTCCAGGAGGTTTGAAACCCCTCGGAACTTTCTAGGAATTTTTCGACCAAATTTCCAGGTAGTTAGAAAATCCTCGGAACTTCCCATGAAGTTTTCGACCAAATTTCCAGGAAGTTAGAAAATCATCGGAATTTCCTGGGAAGTTCAACCAAATTTCCAGGAACTTAGAAAATCCTCGGAACTTCCCAGGAAGTTTTCGACCAAATTTTCAGGAAGTTAGAAAATCCTCGGAACTTCTCAGGAAGTTTTCGACCAAACTTTCAGGACGTTAGAAAATCCTCGGAACTTCCCAGGAAATTTTCAACCAAATTTCCAGGAAGTTTTTAAAATCTTGGGAACTTCCCAGGAAATTTTCGAACAAATTTCCCGGAAGTTGGAAAACCTCGGAACTTCCCATGAAATTTCGAACAAATTTTCGGGAAGTTAGAAAATCTTCGATACTTCCCAGGAAGTTTTCGAACAAATTTCCAGCAAGTTAGAAATCCCTCGGAACTTCCCAGCAAATACAATTAGCCGAAAGTTGGAACTTCTCAGGAAGTTTTCGACCAACGATCCCTGAAGTTAGGAAATCCTCAGAACTTCCCAGGAAATTTTCGACCAAATTTCGAGGAAGTTAGAAAATCCTCGGAACTTCCCAGGAATTCTTCGACGAGTGTTACCGGCAAATTTCCAGGAAGCTAGAACATCCTCGGAACTTCCCATGAGATTTTCGACCAAATTGCCGATATTTAGAATGTCCTTGGAACTTTCCAGGAAGTTTTCGACCAAAGTTCCAGGAAGTTAGGAAATACTTTTAACAGAATCGCTTTCCATGAAAGGCAACTAAAGATAAAGTGGGGAGGTGTTAAACCATAGGACGGATTATGTTTATCAACCGAAAACTCAGAATGCAGAGATAGCCGAAAGAACCCTAAGACATCTTGTCCAACTATATAGAAATTTAACTAACAATACACCTTCATCCATTATTGCACTGTTTTTTTATAAAACCCGAAAGGGTGAAAGACAAAGATGACCAAGTGAAATTTGAACCATTAAAACGAATACCGCAGAGCACTTTGCTCTACTTAACGGACAATGCTGCCGGACGCCAGAAAGCAAGGTACATGCAATTCTTCCGACCTTGTGATGTACAATAGAGGGTGTAATAATATCTTTAATTCTGGCTTTACGAAATTTCACTGAATGCAAAGTGGATTCTAGAGAAAAATACTTCGTAGAATTCCAATTTCAGTTTTTATATCGTCTTTTATATAGTCCAGGAATTCATGTCCAAGTTTTCTATATTTTGTTTTTATATCTCGCCGTCACCCCATCTACCCCCATTTCCCCTTCTCCGCTTCTTTTAATTCTCGCCTCCTGTCGCAACCACTTCAGGAGTTTATTTCTCTATTAGTTAATTAATTATCACATAATTTGCTCCGGTGATCAATATTTAATTAACTTTCCTCTCTAAGCTCTAGTAGCGTGTTGTCTTCCTATTTCTAGGTAGAATTATTAGAGCTCCGAATATAAAGTGTGACTACATAAACTGCGTTCTTAGTTACGTGTTCAGCCAACTACTGATGGAATATTTTATTGGATATACTCAGCCTCTCTAATCCATGGCATCGTGCCTGCTCTAAAACTCATAGCTATTTCCATGCTGACGGAGAACAGCAGAACTGGTGGGTGACAGACCACGGTTTTGGCAATATATGGTTCTTGTACATTGTGAGATTAAGTTATACAAGAGATTACGTATAATGTCCAGTAAGAGGAAATGTGTTAGAAAATGAACTTCATTTGGTCACATTCCATTGAGAGTGTCTTGCTCAGATTATGAACATTTCAGCGGGCCCTCATAATAATAAAAATTATTATACCTGCATTTGTTTTAATGTTAACATTGGAAACATCCACATTTTTTTGTTGCTGGGCCACTGAGTGTAGTACAACGGTTTGGCTATAGAATGGTGAAACTATTTATTCGTTTTCCCAAAAAGCAATGTTTTAGACTTAAGACATTTTTGCACAATATTTTCTACTCTAAACACACGGCCCGAAATTTTGGGCGAGTGGGCCAGTCGATTACAAAGACAACAGTACGCAACTGGTACATAATTTATCGACCTCGAAAGGATGAAAGGTAAAGTGAACCTCGGCGGAATTTGAACTCAAAACGTAATCAACGATTGGAACTTCCTCTGCTTGAGAAGAAGAGCTCTGCTCAAAACGTTAAACCATCTTTCTTACGTTCCTCGAGCATCTGGTAATAAATTACATGTACCACGTACTCGCGTTGCAGTTTCTTTGTGTTTTTCTTCGTTTTTTTTTGGATATATATATATATATATATATATACCGGAGTAAACACATAAATGTGAAACAAGGTGGAAAAAGAGTACTCAAATACCAGTGGTAGAGCAATATGCTTTATTTAAATAAAGTATATATATATATATAATATATATATGTATGTATGTATGTGTGTGTGTGTTTGTGCGTGTGCGTGTGTGTGTGTGTGTGTGTGTGTGTGTGTTTTGTTTTCTACTTCCAATTATTTCCATACTATATTGTAATACCGTTAGTATGAAAGTACTGTAATGAAATACCTTTTTGGGGTATTAATATTGTAAGATTGTGAAAATTAATTTAAACACCTATGCTCATATATATATATATATATATATATATATATATATATATATATATATATATATATATATATATATATATATATATATACATATATACATGTATATATCTAT
>NW_021824680.1:0-12500 GCF_006345805.1 Octopus sinensis | reverse complement strand
TATGTATATATATATGTTGTTGGCATCCTTTTGTCTCGGGAGACAATGGAGTTGCGCACGAACAAATCCAGTCTGGTTTTTTACATCCCGTGTCCTCTCCAGTTTCCTCTCCAGTTTTGCGCAGGCCTGGGCTAGATTTAAGAAAATCCTGGGTAGCCCAATCGTCAGGATTCCTCTCTCGACCTTGCTGACGTAGTCCAGAGGAGTGCATTACGTATGGCACCAGCTTGGTTGCAGGAGCTGCCGGAAGAGTGTCGAGTCGAACACTAAACCGTCTACGGGGCTCCACTCTGGATTTCTTTGAAGGTTGTCTCCGTTCCGTAACTCTGGATAGGGGCCCATACCGGGCGCTGCCAGCCGGAGCCAGCCGGAACCAGCTGAGCCCGGGACCCGTGTCAGGCAGGGCCGTCACTCCCTGAAGTAGTGAAGAAAATCGCTACCCACTACCTATGTGTATATATATATATATATATATATATATATACGACAAGCTTCTTTCAGTTTCCCTCTACCAAATCCACTCACAAGGCTTTGGTCGGCCCGAGACTATAGTAGAAGACATTTGCCCAAAGTGCCTCGCAGTGGGACTGAACCCGGAACCATGTGGTTGGTAAACAAGCTACTTACCACATAGCCACTCCTGCGCCTGTATATATATGAGAACTTTCCTAAACGAGGAAAATACTATCATAACGTTACGGAAGCAACCAAGCCTGTTCTAATTTCATATTTAGTTAAGTTCAGTCATAGAGAAGTACATTTAGAACACATATCAAAGTAAAAGCATTGCTGACAAACTTTCTGTTGCCCCATTGTCATTGACAACAGAATTTATTTGAAATAAATGCAAATAATTCCTCAGTCACTCATTACTGAGTTTCAGTTTACTTCGTCCACAAATAATTTGACGCTTTATTCCGCAAAGTCGGTGTCAATGTCTTTCCTTTGGGATATATTTTAATGGTAAATTCTGGATCAAGGCCACAGAGAAGAATGGAGACATTACATTATTTTTAGAGGAGTTCTCTGTCCTTCTCTTCTACGGTATTAAATGAATGCTTGTGCTGAGTGCTGAGATTGGAGCTGACATGCGAGACCGTGTTCTTATGGTCTTATCATGGCAAAGGATTAACAGGCATTTGTCGTCGTCGTCGTCGTTGTCATCATCACCAACATCATCATCATCACCATCATCATCATCATCATCATCATCATCATCATCATCATCATCATCATCTCATCATCATCATTATTATTGTTGATATTATTCTCTTTGACTCTCATTTGTTCTTATTCCCAGCAGAATTTAAGTAGGTACTAAGTTACTACTTGTTACTTTAGATATCACAGGCTTTGCTTTCAATAGTCCTTCAACTCCTCAAAATCTTTCTGATAACCTTTCCCGTTCCTTATAGGCAAGCTTTTTGTACAAGCTCTACAGGACATTCTATTACAACCTCCTCCAACCATTTGTCTGTATCTTTACTTACAGTTCTCAACGCTCCAATTATTACAGGCAGTTCTACAGTTTTCATACTTCAAATTCTTGCTATTTCAAATTATAAGGGACTGCATTTTTTTAAGCTTTCATCTATCTGAAATCAGTTCCATCTGGAATCAAACGGACATGACGGATCATTTAGTAAGCAGCTTCGCTTTTCCTTGCCTATTAACCTTATCACTGGTTTACTATTTTTCTAGACTTTTACCCATTTGAATCGAAAAATCCCATAAAATCACGTACTCTTTCAAGCCGATGATGGTACCAGTGGTTAGGGCAGCGGACTCACGGTCATACGATCGTGGTTTCGATTCCCAGACCGGGCGTTGTGAGTGTTTATTGAGCAAAAACACCTAAAGCTCCACGAGTCTCCGGCAGGGGATGGTGGTGATCCCTGCTGTACTCTTTCACCACAACTTTCTCTCACTCTTACTTCCTGTTTCTGTTGTACCTGTATTTCAGAGGGCCGGCCTTGTCACTCTCTGTGTCACGCTGAATATCCCCGAGAACTACGTTAAAGGTGCACGTGTCTGTGGAGTGCTCAGCTACTTATACGTTAATTTCACGAGCAGGCTGTTCCGTTGATTCGGATCAACCGGAACCCTCATCGTCGTAACCGACGGAGTGCTTCCTCCCTTTAAAGTACCAAGTACTTCCAGCTTCAAATCCCCATTTTTGACAATGTTTCCAGTGTAAAATTTTGACAGCTTCGTCATGCCTCCATTTCTTATATTTTCAATGCGCCAACTTGGGACATTCGGCAACAATGCGTGCCATTGTTTCATCCCAAATTCCACAGACTCTCCAGTTACTGATTTCTTCTCGCATACTCTCTTTACTTGTTTCAGTCATTTGACTGTGGCCATGATGGAGCACCGCCTTTAGTCGAGCAAATCGACCCCAGCACTTATTCTTTGTAAGCCTAGTACTTATTCTATCAGTCTCTTTTGCCGAACCGATAATTTACGGGGACGTAAACACACCGACATCGGTTGTAAAGCGTTGGTGGGGGACAAACACGACACACAAACACACACATATATATATATATATATATAATATATATATATATATATTATATACATATATACGACGGGCTTCTTTTCATTTCCGTCTACCAAATTCACTCACAAGTCTTTGGTTGGCCCGAGGCTATAGTAGAAGACACTTGCCCAAGGTGCCACGCAGTGGGACTGAACCCGAAACCATGTGGTTGGTAAGCAAGCTACTTACCACACAGTCACACTCGCAAACACATACGGGCATTATATGTATATCTGTTGGCAATCAACGGCCAGGAAAAATACTTGTTGAAAACGTAAAGAGCAATAGTTTATTTTGGCCGGTTCTGTGGCTTGCTGCCCCAGGGTTCCCATGGCAACACACCATAAATAACCGGGAATGTATATTCTTGTGTGTCTAAATCCTTCAAAGGTTATCATTACCACTGATATCGTTCGTGTTTTTATGCATGTCATTGGATTTGTCACAACCCCGCGGTGTTATTGAAACGATTGTAAAGCGTTGAATAAAAATGTAAAACCACCAACTCCATTCTTGAATTTTGATTTTGATTTATGTTGGATCTCCGTCGTTTGGCGAAGGGAAGTCGAAGTTCAAACCAACCGAATTACCTGCTCCTGAATAAATTTGTAAATGCCGGAACATTCCATAGAATCGCTGATTGAAAGCTTCAGATATCGTGGTTTGTCACGAATTTATTAACCACTCGGCTGTACTGCGCCTACTATATATAAATATGCATATTATATATATATATATATATATATATATATATATAGAAGATAGATAGATAGATAGATAGATAGATAGATAGATAGATAGATAGATAGATGTGTGTGTCTGCGAGTGTATATATATATATATACATGTAATATATATATTATATATATATATATATATATATATATATATATATATATATATATATATATATATATATTATATATATATATATATATATATATATACACCACACACACACACACACACACACATATATATATATATACATATAGGTATCGGTTGCACCCAGGTCCGCAGAATTTGAACTCAGAACATGAAGACAGACGAAACGCAGCTAAGCATTTTGCCCGGCGTTGCTAAAGCTATCCGTTACATATTGCCAATAATATTTTTTTAAAAGACAGATGAAGGGAAATACATCATCCCCCCTCCCACCAACCTCTACACACATAACATAATACATATTTAATTTCCAAATATTTAGCGTTCCATTTCTCGCTTTTCGAAAATAAACAAATAAAAAAATACGTCTTCCAAAATTTTTATTTTCCCCGAACATAAGTTTCAGGTTTTCCGACTTTAAGACATGGCAGAATGCAGTGTTTTAAACGACTCGCATTCAAACCTCTTTCTATCTTACTTTCCTTCTTTTTTTCTTTTCTTTCTTTCTTCCATTGACACGGGATTAAATTTGATTGATTCCTTTGCACCGATAGAATATATCTTCTGGAACATTTTAATTCTTTATTTTCTCTTGGTTCAATTTATTTACAATTTGAACTTTCTATGTTATATTTTATACTTTACTATTTATACATATTTTTTGTTAGAATTTTGTTTCCTCTTTTCCTGTTGGTTTACTTAGGACGCCTTTTTTTTCTATTTCTTTTTACATGTTCTTATATTTAGTTTGGATACGGCGGGTCGGCAGCCATTTCAAACTCTCCGAAATATTACGGATTATTAGTTTGCACGGCAGAATAAATTTCGAGGGAAAAAAATTCACTAAATGTTTGTTGTTGGTGTTGTTCTTGTCCTTTTTTCTTTTTTTTTTCCTGTAGTTTCAGCTCAGAGCTGCGGCCATGCTGATGCACCGCCGTTTTGCTGCACTGTTATTACTGAGAGCCTCCTCCAATGTGTGACACTTGGTGAAGAATGGAGTTTGATATAGCTACCCTCATTTGCACCTCTTGCCGTGATGTAGGTTCATCTGGGACTCTCGACAAGAAGAGGTCCAGCTTTGATTTTAAAACGCCTACATCTACTTTGTGCTGGTTCCTCAGGCACTTTGGGAGAATATTAAAAAGCTGTAGGCCCTTGAAACCCAGGCTGTTGCAGTAACTGGTCCTGAAGCGTGATGGCGTTACTGGGATCTTTGGCACTATACAGTGTCGTCCCGTTCTGGCATTGGTGTAGCTTTCAATGCCAAAACTTGGCACAATTCCTTCCAGGATCTTCCAGATATATATTACTGCATACCCCTCCCGACTTCTCTCCAGCGAGTAGTCTTAGCTATTTCAACCTTTCCCAGTAGTCGAGCAGTTGCAAAGGGACGATCTCCTTTGTGAATCTACTCTAGATTGCTTCAAGGTCCGCTGTTAATTTCACACTGGTGGGTGACCATAGCTGTGAGCAGTAATCCAGGCGGCTGAGGATGAATGTCCTCCAGAGGACCATCATGGTTTCTTTATCTCTGGTTCAGAATGTTCTCAGGATCCAGCCAGCCAGTCGTCTGCACTTTGTCGCTATCACGGTAATGTGCACTTGGAAAGAGGTATCATCATTCATGTCGGTACCCAGGTCCCTCACTGATTTAGGCTCTGAGATTGAAATTCCCTGTGGACCAGTGTACCCTGTAATACTGGTTTCCAATTTTGGCACAAGACCAGCAATTTCGGGGAAGGATATAAATCGATTACATCAACCCCAGTGTTCAGTTGGTAATTACTTTATCGACCCCGAAAAGATAAAAGCCAAAGTCGACCTGAATGGAGTTTTAACTCAGCGTGAAAATGGTTGAAATGTTCCTGAGCATTTTGCCGGGTGTGCTCACGATTCTGCCAGCCCACCACCTATTTGTTCTTATCGATACCACTGTTGCTGCTCGCTATCACGCTTAGCGGCATTTCGTCCACCATTACGTTCTCAGTTCAAATCCTGCCGAGGTCGACTTTGTCTTTCATCTTTTCGGGGTTGATGAAATAAGTACCAGTTACGCACTGGGGTCGATGTAATAGAGTTATCCCCTCCCCACAAAAAAAATTCAGACCTTGTACCTATAATAGAAACGAATATTATTATTGCTGCTCGTTAGCACGCCAGGCTAAATGCCTCGGGGCTTTTCGTCCGTCTTTACGTTCTAAGTTCAAATTCCAGTGAGGTCGATTTGGCCTTTCATCCTTTCGGGGTCGACAAAAGTACCAGTTGATGTAATCGACTCACCTCCTTCCCGGAACTTACTGGCCTTCTTGCCTAAATTTGTGATCAATATTATTGCTGCTGCTGCTACTACTACTGCTACTGCTGCTGCTACTACTACTACTACTACTACTACTACTACTACTACTACTACTACTACTACTGTCGCTGCTGCTACAACTACTGCTGTTATTATTATTGTTGTTCCTGTCATTGCTGATGCTATTGTCGCTGTTGTTTCTTTTATCCTTTTTCGTAGTTCAGTCATTAGACTGCGACCATGCTGGAGCATCGCCTTGAAAGAGCTTTGTACTTATTCTATCGGTCTCCTTTTGCCGTATCGCTAAGTTACAGGCATATAAACAAACCAACGCCGGTTATCAAGCGTTGGTGAGAGACGAACACAGACAACAACATACTTACAATCACACATACATACTCACACATATTTATTTATTTATTTGAAATGGGATTCATTCAGTTTCCGTTTACCAAATCCACTCACAAGGCTTCGGTCGTCACGAGGCTATAGTAGGAGACACTTACCTAAGGTGGCACGCAGTGGGACTGAACCCGGAACCATGAGGTCTGTAAGCATGCCTCTTACCACACAGTCACGAATGATATATTGTTTCTGATGCTGGTTTTTTCGTTTGTGAGTGATGATGACTGGTTGTATTCTTGTTGTCGATGTTATTGTTATCAGTTTTTAGTTTTATTAATACTATTGTTGTTGTTGTTGTTGTTGTTGTTCTTGTTAGTATAGCTGTTGCCTCCACTGCTGTTCTCAATCTGCAATCTTGTCGTTACACACTGATAAAAGCAATCTGTTATCAGTTGTTGACTGATAACAGATCGATCTGCTATCGATACTGTTATAGAACTCCCAGTTGACATTTAACAACCCCATTTCCTTGTTCCTCCTATCTACTCTCCACTCTGCTTTCAACTCCTACCATCCTTTGTAATCCGAGACACATTCTACTCCAGTTAAGTAACCCTTCCTCCTAATCACTCTCACTAGGTTCATTAATTTATTTTCCGACATTGGACACATGTACTTTTCCATCCAAAATTTTCAAGGTACTTCGGCCAGCTCCGCGACTTCCTTCCAGCTTTGCTCTTTCATGACATTCAATACGAGTACCGTACTCTTCCTTCGTCCACTTATGTCTGTTTTTGCGCACGCCGTGTATGTGATCTGTTGTGACATAACGACCGTCCGAAACCAGATCACTGCTCCTGATGCGAGCGGTTTCGGACGTGCCGGGCGGGAAACCTTCGCCATGATCGGCCATAGCTCCATTCATCTCTCTTTTTCTCTCTTTATTTGTATATACACGTACACTTGTATGTACATACACACGTATATAAATAACGTGCTTGCATTTTGTCGCTTCCATAACCACAGAGATTATCATTACCACCATCGTTCTACGTTTAGCATTTAAAATTATCAATAATAATATGGCTCCCGGTATATTGCAGCAGATCTTCATCACTATTTATCAAATACTCCGGAAAGCGTTCTCCTTTCACTCTTTACAAAATGGTCTATACTAATCAGTCCTCTGCCACCATTCTTTCTTTTCATATACAGCCTCTTAACGTTTGCAGTTAACACTTAATACTATCTTTTATGTTCCCTGCTTAAATGGTAATGCAGGGATCATTCTCAACTAATTTTTAATTCCTTTACTGGTCATACCAAGTGCTCCCACAATCACTGGTATTGTAACTGTCTTGAGATGCTACCTTTGCTCAAAATACTGTTGTCATCTACCCACCGTTTTGGTTTTGTTTTCCGCTTGCGCAGTGACATTAGTAGAGAGGCCTTCCTGTTCAGAGCTAACTTTTCTGCCAGTCACCGTCTCTTGTTATATGTAAATTTTTTTTAATAACAATAATTCGAAGACAAAAATTATTATTATCATTATTATTATTATTATTATTATTATTATTATTATTATTTTATTATTATTATATTATTTTTATTATTATTTTACTATTATTATTTATTATTATTATATTATTATTATATTATATATTATTATTATTATATCAGGTCACTGCCTGGAATCGAACTCGGTATCTTGGGGTTAAGAGCGCGGGCTACTAACCCCAAGATTCCGAGTTCGATTCCAGGCAGTGACCTGAATAATAATAATAATAATAATATAATAATAATAATAATAATAACAACAACAACAACAACAACAACAACAACATCGAATGAGAATGAGAAACCAGGTTCAAAATTTCCCCAAGACACCTGATGAAGGCTGGAGGGTATATCAGCCGAAACGTTGTGTTAACAACAAACAAGATGAGGACAAATATCCGTCAAATGTAAATAATGTAAATAATGCACAACCTTTGTGTTTCTCACTTGAAATCGTCGTACTTGTTTATTTTCTCCTCCTTCTTTCAAACTGATCCTTTTGTCACCGTGGCATGCTATGTCGATAATCATACATGTTCTTTCTTTTTTGTTCACCACAACAATGTTCCACTCTTAGGATGGAAGGGTCCGTGTACTGTCAACATTTTTTCTGGTCTTGGTATCCATTTTCTTCATTTCTCTCTTTCGCCATTTTATAATTCCCGCTCCATACCTAAGTAACGCTATCACCCACGTAATAACTGCTTATGTTTTATTGCATCCAAATAATTTTGAGCGCAGCACCAACCTCAGTCTTCGGAAATACTCCATTCTCAGTTGCTCTTTCATTTCGTTTTCCGTTTATCTCGTTGCACTCTAGTACACTAAGGTATTTGTATCCTTCCGTTTCAATTTGCTTAATCAAGTCTCTATTCGGTAATTCTATCCCTTCTAGGGACTGTACCTTGCCTCTTTTTAGTTAGATTACTCCGCATTTCTTGAGTTCAAATTCTATTCTAATATCAGTACTAAAACAGTGGACTGTGTTCACCAAGGAACTCACTTGTGTCTCATCTTTGCCATACAATTTGAAATCACCCATGAAGAGGAGGCGGTTGATTGTTTGGGATTTTGACGGCGTGTTGGCAGGATCATTAGCACACCGGAGGAAATGTTTAGCGGCATTTCGTCTGTTTTTACGTTCTGAGTTCAAATTCCGCCATGGTCGACTTTGCCTTTCATCCATTCGGGGTCAATAAATTAAGTACCTATTTCTTTACTACTCACAAGGCAAAGTCGATCTAGGCGGAATTTGAACTCAGAACGTAGCAGCAGGCGAAATTCCTATTTCTATTTCTTTACTACCCACAAGGGGGTTAAACACAGAGGGGACAAACAAGGACAGACAAAGGGATTAAGTCGATTATATCGACCCCAGTGCGTAACTGGTACTTATTTAATCGACCCCGAAAGGATGAAGGGCAAAGTAGACCTCGGCGGAATTTGAACTCAGAATGTAACAGCAGACGAAATACGGCTACGCATTTCACCCGGCGTGCTAACGTTTCTGCCAGTTCACCGCCTTGTGAACAATAAATTAATTACCAATCAAGTGACGAGGTCGATGTGATCGACTATCCCTCCACACACACAACTTAGTAGAAATGATTATTATTATTTTTATCATTCAATTTTGTGATTGGCCACATAACTGAATTCAAGCTAAACAGCGGTTAAGTCCACTTTTCATCACCCACCCACCCCCACTTCAGAAACCGAATAACATATATACTCGTGGTACCGTAGTTGCTTCCAAGAACTAAAGAAATCAATGTTTGTTAGCAAATGGGATGGGTTGTAGGAAAGATTAGTGACATTTAATTGCGATTCTTCGGTTTCAAAAACACTGTCTTTTCTTTCTTGCATGTCGATAAAATGTATCCTAAATATGTCGCACGGTGTGTTTAATTGGTTGACTTAACTCCACAAGGAGAAGTGTCACGGATAAGCGAAACTGCGGAGGACGCTAGGGAAACTGTTTGCCACTAGTCGACGAAGAACATTTGTTGTTTCTTTGTTTAAAGAGTGGGTGGTGTAGGGGAGAGGGTTCCTGCCATAAAGTCCATTGATAGGTATATTTTTTCGTGTTATATATATATATATATATATTTTCTCTCCTTGTTTCTCTCCGTGTTTCTTTTCTGTGTATCTTTCTGTTGAAGAGCGTAGGCTCGAAACGTAAAAGACTTGTTTTATTTATATTCCTGAGCGCCATACTAATACAATTGTTTGTTTGTATTCCACCTGCCTTCGTCTTTTGTTTATTTTCATAAAGCTTCCCGTTATATATATATAATATATATATATATATATATATACATACATATATTTAAATTAATTTATATTACTATAATTAATAGATTTTAATAAAAAAAAATATAGTCATTTAATTATTAAAAATATCGAAGTTTAAACGTATTCAAATATAGTAATATATCATATAATATCATGCTAATTTATACACTAATACAACTAAATTATATCTACAAGAAATAAGTAACATAAAATATGGTTTTATGCGAGACGAGAAGGGGGTTACAAACTTGTAGCTCAACTTCTCTCTATTCCTAGAAAAGTGAGACACAGAGAGAGGGCTGAGGTTCCTTTCCATCGCTCTCACACAGCGCGGTGTCTTTCTGACTTTCTGGCAGTGAGAGAGAAGATTCATGGCCAGGATATAACGAACATTTTAGCAACTTCCGAGGATTGAACTCAGGATGCAATAGCCAAAGCAAATTGTTTTAAATTTTGGCACAAGGCCAGTAATTTTGAGTGGATCGCAGGGATAAGTCGATTACATCGACCCCGTACTTGGTTGTTTCTTATTTTATCGCCCGAATGAATGAAAAGCAATTGGACCACGCTGGAACATTAATTCAGAGGGAAAAGAGTCCGAAAAGGTGATGCAAAGAATTTTGTCTGACCTGCTTACGATTGTTTCATATCACTACCGAAACATAATCGGCGAGGAATTTTCCCAAAGGTGTGTAACAAACAACAAGATCGCTGAGTAAAAAAAGTCCAAATTCTCTGGGCAGTACCTCGCAAGGTTCACAGACGACAGGTGAATCTGTGCAATTGTAAATTAGCTTCTAAGAGATCGGAAGTGACCAATCAGAAGACTTCTAAGATGTTACGCAGACGACATTGTCATACAATTCGGACCCAGATTGATAAGAAACAAAGCTCGATAAAAGAATCGATGTAAGCGTATTGTGACCAGCGTAGCATAGAGGCATTTGATAGTCTAGTCGAGTATATAGTCAGTAACAATTGCACAGACGTATTCCCCATTGTACATCATAATTAAAATTACCAAATATTTAAATAAGAATGTATTGAACAAAGGGTTAATTTATAAACCAAACACAATTCCAAAATGAATCCTGAACAGAAATGGAAACCAATTTCACGCATGCTCGCTGCCAGCACGATTTTAGAATAGAAATGGCTGATTAATTGTAATGGATACCACTTTAGATCTTTAGATGTATGCGAGACGTCATTCTGATGTTAATAAAATGCGAATGACTGATTAATAAGCATGGAGTTTCAAATCGCTACTGGCGTATTGCTGTGTATCTGGGTGAAACATTTTACTGTACCTATATCAGATTACTAAAGAATTAAAATAAAAATTTCGGGAAATGCTGCTCCTAGTAGGCTGACGTTCTCGGTGCTTTTGTTTAGCCACATTCAGTCCTCGTAATATATGTGTGTATGTGTGTGTGAGTGTATATAAATATATATGCATACGTACATATATATATTCAATATGTGACCGCGTGTGTATCGTTGGCGATTTTCTTTCTCCGTTTTCCCTTCCTTGGACCTTTCCTTTTTCTGTTTCTGACGAAGAGCTCCGCTCGAAACGTTAAATCCCTCTTCTTTCTTTCCTTTCCTGAGTGTCCAATAACACTACACTTGTTCCACGTCCTCGCGTTGTTGTGTTTTCTCTTTGTGTTTTCATGTTTGGATTAACTATATATATATATTCCACCCAAGACCCTGGCTACGTACATTGTACATTCATATATATCCCATTAAAGGGGATTTTAAAATCCGAGCGGCTTCCTTGATCAGGACCATGTACTGTTGAAACGATTGTAACAAAGGAATGCATGTGATGCCGTCACCTCCATTCTTAGACTTACGTGTTTAGCCATCATTTATTTATTTACTTTTATCTTTTACTTGTTTCGGTCATTAGACTGCAGCCATATTGTGCCGCTGCCCCAGACGAATTTTTTAGTCGAACTATAGACCCTTGTTTTTACTTTCTTTTTTTCAGCCTGGTACTTATTCTATCGGTCACTTTTACCGAACTGCTAGGTTACGGGAACATTATCACATCAACACACCAACACACACACACACAGCCCACACACACAGCCACACACACACAGCCCACACACACACAGCCCACACACCACAGCCCACACACACAGCCACACACACATATATATATATATATATATGTATGTGTATATTATATATGATATGTATATGTATATATATATATATATATGTATATATATATATATATGTATAGATATATAGATATATACATACATATATATTATATATATATATATATATATACAGACATATATATATATATATATATATAATATATATATATATATATATATTATATATATATATATATACATATTATATATATATATATATATATATATATATATATATATATATATCTATATCTATATAGACAGAACGATATAACACGAGGATGAAGGATATAATTATTATATAGTAGATCACAACATTTGTTTCTGCACAATGAAAAAACCTGGGAGACAAATAACGATAAGACCCAAAGCCCAAAATGTATTTCGACAGATGATTTTA
>NW_021824679.1:32500-36438 GCF_006345805.1 Octopus sinensis | reverse complement strand
GTATATATATCTATCTATGTGTATATATATCTATCTATGTGTATATATATCTATGTATATATATATATCTATGTATATATATATATATATATATATATATATATATATATAATATATATATATATAATATATATATATATATATATATATATATACATGAGTGTTCATGTTTGCCTACGTCTCTATACATCGACTGATAAGCTGAGACTAATCATAAACAAATACTAAACCTCCAAAACGAAAAACAAAACACAAAAGTGAATGCTAACACACATAAAGAATCTCGCCTGCAGGCAACCGAACAAAACTTCAGGTGACCACCAATATTATCTACATATTTGTATGCAAACATAAAACCTGAAATCTTTATAACTAATATTTTTTTTACATTTTTTCGGGGGGAAAATTTGAGGTCAGCTTTTCTATTCATTTATAACGCAGAGGTATTGCGACATATTACATCGCACGACATGAACTGAAGCAGCCAGATGCATAAGTATTCGTTGATAACACATAAAATTTTTCAAAAACACCCAGAAACCAGAACGTTCTAGATTGATCGCAGAAGCAATGTTTATTGATGTTGTAGAAATTTAGCCTCGAGTCAGCTGTATTCGAACTGGTCTATGATTAAATGTTTTCCCTTTGAGACCACACTCCATTTTATTTGATATCTCGGACTGCATCACTAAAGTAATTCTTTCCTTTTTTTGTATGACACAGAGAGTGGTATGTGTACGCGTGGTTAAGAAGTTAACAACGCAAATGCACAGTTTTCGGGTTCATTCTCACGGCGCGGTTCTGTAATCTAGGAGCCATTCTTTTTGTTGATTTGTTCCGAGCCACAGTTTTACTTTCTAAAACCATCTTAGAGGAAATGATGATTCGATCTATGAACAAGGGTAAAATCTACATTCAAATGCAGAATTATTTTTCACGATTTTTCTGGTATCTAATTATAATTATAGATGTAATAATTGTGGAGGCGCGTGGCTTAGTGGTTAGGGTGTCAGCATCATGATCGTAAGATTGTGGTTTCGATTCCTGCGGAATTATTCTCTTTGATTATATCTGGTTCGTTTAGAATTACTGGATTATTATTATTTATTTGTGTGCCCTTTTCAAGCCTACCCAGGCTCATGGGCACGGTTTCCCGGTTTCTATTGCGTATGCGTGCCCCCCACCCCAGCGTTACTCAAGAAACAGGAAGAAAGAGTGAGAGAAAGTTGGGGCGAAAGAATGCAAAAGGGGTCGCCACCAACCCCTGCCGGAGCCTCGTGGTGCTTTAGGTGTTTTTGGTCAACAAACACACACAACACCCGGTCTGAGAATCGAAACTGCGATCTTCCGACCGTGAGTTCGCTGCCCTAAACACTGGGCCATTGCGCCACCAAACTGGATTATTACATTGATAGATATTGCACATAGAATATCTCAGATAATTCTTTAAAAATTTTGACTCAAATCCAGTAATTTAGAAAGGGGTACTTTAATCGATACCATTGATACTAGTAATGGATTACTATTTCGTTTTATTGGGAACCCTTGTGGGGAAAAAGTGAAAGTTACCTTCTTTGATGAGAACGTACAGGGACGAAAGAAATACCGCAAGATTTTCCCAGTTGTTTTATGAGTTCTGTCAATCCAGCACCGTTCAAATTTACAACATAATGATTCGCACTCGTAGCTCGAGCACATTTCAGAAATCCGTTCTGATTTAAGAAGAATGATTCCAAAATTGGTTAAATATTCCGTGTCAGATGAATTATAGAGGTTGTCGGAGAGAAGAGGCATTCTGCCATTCTTTCATTTGTAGATTTTACAAAAGGTTTTGCACTCAATTTTCAGAGATCGAATGCGACAAATTTTAGAAGCCGTTGGAATGTCTACAATTACAGTCTACAAAAGCATGATAGTGAGGGCGCGTGGCTTAGTGGTTAGGGCATTCGGCTCATGATCGTAAGGTTGTGAGTTCGATTCCCGGCGACGCGTTGTGTCCTTGAGCAAGACACTTTATTTCACGTTGCTCCAGTCCACTCAGCTGGCAAAAATGAGTTGTACTTGTATTTCAAGGGTCAGCCTTGTCACTCTCTGTGTCACGCTGATTATCCCCGAGAACTACGTTAAGGGTACACCGTGTGTGGAATGCTCAGCCATTTGCACGTTAATTTCACGAGCAAGCTGTTCCGTTGATCGTATCAGCTGGGACCCTCGTCGTCGTAACCGGCGGAGTCTTTTTTTTTAACAAAGCATGAATAAGACTTAATCTAAAAATATTTCAACTGTCTGTTAAATAACAGACTTTGATGGGGTTAGACAAGGAGACACTCTCTTACTGTTATTATTCTTTCTCTGACTTGACTATCTTTGTACACTTCGGAATACTCAGAAAGAAAAAGTATTCGATATTAGCGAACGTACTGATACGGTATCTCTATTTAAACATATGCCTAATTATGCTGTGACAGCCATAATTTCAGATACGATTATACCCGGAATGGACCAGTGCCTTGAGAATGAAGTTGCTAACCGTAAAGTGTGCGGAAGCCCTTTCCTGAATTTCACCCTCCGTAAATCCTAAATTTTAGTTTAGAATTTATGGGAGCAACTGTCTTTAAAGACTCGTATTCTCGTTGAATCTTCGAAATGAAGAGTAGATAGACAGCTGACAACTGACGAAGGAGCTTTTTACTATGATAACTTGTCCAGTTTTCCATTTCTTTTCTCGTTGTTTACGTATTCCACACGTTTTTCTGTCCTTTGCTTACGTATTTCATGTTATTTGCACCGTTGGTGATATCCTGTACCCACATATGTATATATATATATATTATATATAATATATCGGCGCGTTGTCTTTGGGTTCTCCCACGCCTGTCGCCGCGGACCACTCTTCCACCTTCCCCTCCTCCCTCCCCCCCTTCGCTGCCAGTTCTTTCCCTTAAACCCCCCCCTTTGTACACACACGCACACACATACACACACCCACTCACACACACACATTTGCATATATATACACATTACACTTACACACCTTCAAATTTACTTGCCACACACACAACTACGCACGCTGGACATATACACACACTACTACTCAACACACAACTGGCACGTTACATACGCCCCCACCCTTTCCCGCCCCGCACGCACTAACATATACATATTTTGTTTTTTTTATCACGCCTCACACACACATACACACACGCACACGCACACACTCACACATACATACACAACGCACACACACATACCTCCTGTTTCTGATCTGCCTTTCCGACTTGCTAGGGTACCCCCACACCACTCCTTTAATTCTACTACTGCCCGCTACTAGCCATTGTCCTCCATACACACACATACACACACGCACACACTCACACATACATACACACGCACACACACATACCTCCCTGCTTCTGATCTGCCTTTCTGACTTGCTAGGGTACCCCCACACCACTCCTTTAATTCTACTACTGCTTGCTACTAGCCATTGTCCACCATACACACACATACACACACACGCACACTCACACACACACACCGTCATCTCGCAACACTTTTTTTACCATTCCCTCATTGATTCAGCTCTCCTGTTTTAAAAAACATTTTCCTCCTTTTTACTACTTCCGTCTTTTCAGTATGTGACCTCGTGAAGACGACCTGCAATTTTTTTTTCCTCTGTCCTCCCGTCTCGGGATCTTTCTTTCTTTCTCTTATGTTCCGACGAAGAGCTCCGCTCGAAACGTCATACCCTCCTTCTTCCATTTTCCTGAGCGCCTAATAATAATAATACTGTAATTGTTCCACGTGTTGTTGTTTTCTGTTTTCCCGTTTGGATTAACCTATATATATTATATATATATATATATATATATTATATATATAATATATATATATATATTGTTATATATATATACTATTTATTATTTAATTGAATTCTA
>NW_021824679.1:5000-22500 GCF_006345805.1 Octopus sinensis | reverse complement strand
AGAAAACACAAACTTTAAGACATACCCCCCACACACATACATTCACACACACTACATACACACATGCACACACATACACACACACACACATACATACACACACACACACACACACACATATATATATACACACGACATGATTCCACTCAGTTTCCGTCTACTCCTATTCAGCAACAAGGCATTGGTTTCTCTGGAGGTATACTCTTTTAATCTTTTACTTGTTTCAGTCATTTGACTGCGGCCATACTGGAGCACCGCCTTTAGTCGAGCAAATCTACACCAGGACTTATTCTTTAGAAACCTTGTAATTATTCTATCGGTCACTTTTGCCGAACCGCTAAATTACGGGGACGTAAATACACCAGCATCGATTGTCAAGCGAAGTTGGGGGGATAAACACAGACACACATACATACACACGCACAAACACACACATATATATATATTATATACATATATACGACGGGCTTCTTTTCAATTTCCGTCTACCAAATCCACGCACAAGACTTTGGTCGGCCCGAGGATATAGTAGAAGACACTTGCTCAAGGTACCACAGAGTGGGACTGAACCTAGAACCATGTGGTTGGTAAGGAAGCTACTTACCACAAAGCTACTCCTGTGCCTATACTATAAGAAAATTGCACAATTACCGCACAGTAGATTTCTGGTTCAGTAACATCTCTGTAGCGCCTTGGACAAAAGACTTCTTCTATAACCCCGGGCCAAACAATGCTTTGTCGCGGAATTTAGGTGGAAACTATGCTGAAGTAGGTCGTATATAAATACATGTGAAAAGAACTTACATCAGTTGAGTGATTCCTTAGCAACTGTATTATGGGAAATACTCAATGATGTCGGTTTTACTCGTTATCCCGTATTACATCCGTTACACGTTCTGCAATAGAATGTTAATCTATGTTTTTATAAGTACATACGTCGAGACTATTGCTTCATTCAATGTGCAGGTCAGTCCCACCCGCCAAGAGTCCGGCTCTAAGTTTCACTGGAAACGTGACCCAGTTCTTCTGCTGTTGAACAACTAAGTAAGCAACATTAGCGAAATGGGTTTGAGTCTCTTTTGAACTGCATCCTGTCTGTATAATTGTCCTCTTGTTTCGTCAACGCTAAATAAACAATTGTATACACATACACATGTACACACATACATACATACATACATACATACATAGACAAATACGTACATACATATATTCACGTACGTGTTCATACGTTTGTGTGTGTATATAAACTCATGCGTATGTATCAGAAAACATGAACGACTTTCAGATTGAGTGTTTATTTAAGAGGTTATTAGTGTAAATATGGTGTGTCTATGTGTGTGTATACGCAAATATATATAGATACATACACACATACTCATATATATTTATATATATATACATGGATATATATATATATATGTGTATATATAAATATATATATATTTATATATATATATGTACATAAAATATATATATATATATATATATATATATATATATATATGATGTATGTATATGTATATATATATAATATATATATGTGTGGTATGTATATATTTATATTCATTTTTATACTCACACACCCACACACTCCCCCCAGACATATGTATTCCGTTTGCACATATCCCTATTCATAAATTTCGTCTGCACACATATACGAGCGAAAAATATGCTTTCGTACTTCTCCAGGGGTAATGTGTTTCGTACTCCATTTGTGAATATCAATTATCAGACAGAAATATCAGCAATTGACTTCATTCATCATTCATCATTCATCATTCATCAATTAAGTCTATGACAATTACACACATCTATGTATGCAATAACGTGTGTATATACATACAAAACACACATATATATTTACATACACGCAAATCTAAATATATATATATATATAATATATATATATATATAATATATATATATATATATATATATATATATATATATTTATATATATATACATATACATATATATATATATATATATATATTATATATATATATATATATATATATATTATACATATATATGTATGTATGTGTATATATATATATATAGATATATAATATACGTATAATATAATTAAGTGCGCGCGCACATTCGGTAAATTCGGATGAATAAATATTTGTTCTCATATTATATAAATATGCGCGTGTGTGTATTTTCTGTGAGTATGTATGTGTATGTTTAAGGGCGGATACGCACATAGATCTCTGTGCGCAAATGCAAACATACATATCATCGTATACGCACAAACGCATACTTCGATGCGTGCGCATTTGTGTTTTTTTCCAATGGAGTAAATATTAGAAGAGAGAAAGAGAAAGAAAGCAAGAAGCAAAATGGAGATACCTTAGAAGATATACTCACGCAACGCATACGCATATAAACACAGAAACATACATAATCAAAATACACAGAGGAATGGATGAATAAATATTTACTCCTGCTCAAGTATATGGGTTGTGTATATAAACCTATTAATACATGTACATCCGCGCACACGAATGAATTCGTATACATTCGCGTGTATACTTTTTTCTCAGTAATATACGAATGAATGAAGAGACGTCTGGTTTTCTATGATGGCATAAATATGAAAAGTATTAAGAAATGGGATTTAAAGAGAAAATGATGAATCGAGGACGAGAAAGGACATCAAGAGACAGAGAGATAAGTGAAGTCAAGTAAATCACACACACACACACACATACACACACGCACACTCACATACACACACACACAGCTGTTCGAAACTTTGGACCTAGAGATCTCCATTTACAGCGACTTCGAGGGCCACCTCCCAGTGGTGTCGGGCCTTCAACGAAGAGCCCTCGACGACCAAAGCTTTTTTCCCAAGGTCTGGGGTCTCCCGCCCCTAAGCCCTAGACCATCACCTAATCACCCTTACCCGTCTTGTTGCTTAACAACAACAACAACAACAACAACACTCACACACAAGACTGGTTTCATTGTGTTGTACATCGAATCCGATTATGCCCTTTTTATCGTTTAAGTATATCCTAAAAGACAAGATGGACATCTTTGATGAAAATATATCCCAGTCCTTCATGTACGCCATTGGTCGTAGACTAAATAAGTAAATATTTTATTAGAGAGACCAGTTGAAACACCGGAAAATACCACTTTACACGATTTTTCTTGTGGAGCTAAGTACCTTACCAGTGCACGGCTGTCTTCTTTCTTCAACAGAAACCACAAAATCATTTGGCATTTAGTAATATGTTCTAATCTAGAAACCATGATGCTCCTCTTCTGTTTTTGATTCGACGGTCATTCGGAATGCTCACAGCAGCCATATTCCTACCGCTCTATGTCACGCTGGTGAGACCCATATTGGAGTACGGGATTCAAGCCTCTTCTCCTTATCTCCTCAAAGACATACATCATCTCGAAAGAGTCCAGAAGCTGGCTACCCGCATGGTTCTTGGTCTCAAGCATTTGTCTTATGAAGAAAGGCTGAAGACGCTCGACCTTTATTCTCTAGAAAAACGACGACGCCGTGGTGATCTCATTCTTGCTTACAACATCATAAGCGGAAAGTGTAACCTCTCGAAAGAGCTGTTCTTCACTCCTGCTCCAGAGCATCGGCTGCGGGGTCACTCCGAAAAGCTCTATCTGCGACGATTTCATCTCAATTGAAGGAGAGGGGCTTTCTCCGTCCGGGTTGCGGATCCGTGGAATAAGCTGCCGGACGAGATAGTGAAGATGCCGACGACCGCTCAGTTCAAAGTCTCTCTTGACCAGAAATGGCCTGAACTCTTTGCATGAACACCAACCTGTACATAACTCCATGTTCCCCTACATGGCCTTGCTTTTTGCTTTTTGAACCCAAAAATTAACTTAGCTTAACTTTCTTGAAGTAAGTTTTCAGCTCGTCTTTGAGTAGTTTGCTGGACCTTCAGCCTCGCTTAGACTATGAAGTGGCTGATCAAAGAGGGTCTTACTCGATGACATAAGTCAGACACACACAAATGTGAGTCTCAGGTACTTTAGTTTAAGCCTACATAATAATTCAATACTGCTGGTGTTGGTTTGGCGGAGGTTTTCTTTCTACATTACATGGACAGTGAATGATAGGACATTACGGATACACTAGAAGTGAAAGTTCTCCATTGTTAATGAGTCGGCTGTATGGAGTGTATGCCACATTCCCATAAGGAATATATAAAAAACAAACGCGTTGGCAACAAATCTACATTAATTTTACCATTCAGTCGCGGAAGGGGGATACCAGGACCCAGGACCTTTTATGCTTGATTGTCGTTGGGACTGGCGTGAAGAAGATAAGATATTTTCCTCAGATTAGTTATGATTTCAAAACTTGTGTTATGTTTCCAAAACTTGGAGTGGACGCTGTTAAATGCCTGGGGTCGATTTGCTCAACTAAAGGCGGTGCTCCAGCATGGCCGCAGTCAAATGACTGAAACAAGTAAAAGAGTAAACATACATACATTCATACATACATATTTATGGGGGTGAGTATGTGTGTGTCTGCTTTGTAGACCGAATATTGTGTGTGTGTGCCCAATTATACATGCACACATAACACGCACAAAACAAAACACAACATACAAACACACCAACACATTAACACTGAAACGCACATCATATCAAAACGCACCAACACAAACACACTAGTATACTGACACACTGATAAGCATACTAAAACACTAACACACTAACAAACACACACACACCTACACATAAACACACAAATTTCAAAAGTCAAACCAAATTACTAATACCACATGACATACAGGAACTGGTACTCCGTCGGTTACAACGACGAGTGTCCAATTGGAGCCCATCAACGGAACAGCTTGCACGTGAAATTAACATGCAAGTGGCTGAGGACTCCACAGACACGCGTACATTTAATGAAGATTTTCGAGAAGATTCAGCATGACACAGAATATGACAAGGCTGGTCCTTTGAAATACAGGTACAACTCACTTTTTGCAAGTTGATTGAACTGGAGTCACGTGAAATAAAATCTCTTGCTCAAGGATACAACGATCTCCCGAGTATCGAACTCAAGACTGTGTGATCGTGAGTTCAGTACCCTAACCACTACGTCACGAACACACCGATACAAACACATTGGTACACCAACACATTAATCAACACAGCGAATCATATTAACACACCAATACAAACACACTAGTACACCAACACATTGATAAACACACCGACTAACATTAATACTCCTATACAAAACATTGGTACACCGGCACATTAACACACCAATACAAACACATTCGTTCACCAAACACATTAATAAGTCCACCGACTCGCATTAACACGCCATTACAAACACACGGGCACACCAACATATTAATCAACACAGCGAATCATATTAACACACCAATACAGACACACTGGTACACCAACACTTTAATAAACACAGATACATGAACACAGCAAATAGCCAACACCCGCAAAAGAGAAAAAAACGCAGTAACATTCAGACACAGAAATATTCCTCCGACACGGCAAAATCACAAACGCACCATTACACCAGCGCTCAAACAGAGGCTACGAGCACAACCTATATACAAACACCACCACAACCACCACCACAACATCCGGTAGGCACATACACATATACACATACAACATGAATATACTTAGTGAGAGTGTGTGAGCGTGGAGGAGGTGAGAGAGAGAGAGGCCTATACGCAAAAACATGTCGCGGCGGAGACCAGAGGAATGTTTTAACTGGACGTTGACGTCGTTTCGGCTAATAGGGTGTTGACTGGGATCTAGGTCAGCCAACTGTGTGTATGATTACATAACTGTAATGGCGTGATGCTGGGATGGATGGATGGATGGGGTGGGTGGGTGGGAGGGTGACGGCGGCGGAGGTGGCGGCGGTGGTGTCGGCGGTAGCAATGGCCTGGTGGTAGTGATTGGGGTTGGGGGGCAGCACTGGTACAGACGTGGTGGGTGTGTGGGTGGGTGGGGTTTCTTCGTGGGAGTGGCGGCGGCGGCGGTGGTGGTGGTGGTGGTGGTGGTGGTGGTGGTGGTGGTGGTAGACCGTTCCACTTCGACACCTAAATGGTTGGGCGCTGTTGAAGCTGTCTGCTAATCTTGATGTCTGCATGCGTAGTGGTGTACGTACGTGGTGTGCGTACGTGGTGTGTGCGCGCGCGTGTATGTGTGTGTGTATGTGTATATGTGTGTTTCCGGGTGCACGTATGTGGTGTGAGTATGTGTGTGTGTGTGCGTGTGTTTGTTATGCAATCTTGTTGGAAATATCCAAATGTTACAGAAAAAAACATACGCACGGCGGTGCTCGAGCATGGCTACAGTCATGGGACTGAAACATTAAACGAATAAAAGAAATACACATTAGCGTAAGTACTCCGGCCGCACACACACACACACACATACAAATATACATGCGTACATACACACACATACACGCACACATACATACATACATACATACATACAAACATTAATACATACACACATACATATGTACATACATACACACATACACACATACATACATGCATACATACATACACACACATACATACACACATACATACACACATACATACATACATACATACATACACACACATACATACACACATACATACATACATACACACATACATACATACATACATGCATACATACATACATAGAAACATTAATACATATACACATACATATGTACATACATACATGCACACACACATACATACATACATGCATACATACACGCACACATACATACACACACATACATACATACAAACATTAATACATACACACATACATATGTACATACATACATACACACACACATACATACATACATGCATACATACACGCACACATACATACACACACATACATACATACAAACATTAATACATACACACATACATATGTACATACATACATACAAACATTAATACATACACACATACATATGTACATACATACATACAAACATACATACATACAGACATACATACATACAAACATTAATACATACGCTCATACACATATACATACATACACACACGCATACATACATACATACATACAAACACACATACATACATACACACACATACATACACACATATATACATGTGTGTACCTATATACTCTTTTCTTTTGTTCTTTCACTTGTTTCAGTCATTTGACTGCGGCCATACTGGAGCACCCCGTGTAGTCAAGCAAATCGACCGCAGGACTTAGTATTTCAAGCCTAATGCTTATTCTATTGGTCTCTTTGCCGAATTGCTAGATTTTAAGTGATTGGGTGGGGGTGGGGGAATACAAACACACAAATACATACATACATACATACATGAACATTATGTATAGATATAAATATAAATATAAATAAATATATATATATATATATATATTTAAAAAAGGAGATGTGGAACACGAGTTCTGATATATAAAAAAGGAATGAAGAAAATGCTGACAAAATAATTTAAGTAAGGGAGAGTTTATTTAATTAGGTGAAAGTTCTTAGAAGAACTTTCACCTAATTAAATACACTCTCCCTTACTTAAATTATTTTGTCAGCATTTTCTTCATTTCCTTTATATATATATATATATATATGTGTGTGTGTGTGTGTGTGTGTGTGTGTGTGTGTGTGTGTGTGTGTGTGTGTCTGTGTGTGTGTAGTTGAAATTTACAGAAAATAAAAGACGAGAACAGGTGTATGAACAACAATCAAGTGTATTAATTTGACCCCTAAGAAAGTGAGAAAGTATTTTACGTTTCGAGCCTACGCTCTTTAACAGAAAGGAACAGGAGTGGCTGTGTGGTAAGTAACTTGCTAAACAACCACATGGTTCCGGGTTCAGTCCCACTGCGTGGCATCTTGGGCAAGTTTCTTCTGCTATAGCCCCGGGCCGACCAATGCCTTATGAGTGGATTTGGAAGACGGAAACTGAAAGAAGCCTGTCGTATATATATATATATATATATATATATATATATGTGTGTGTTTGTGTGTCTGTGTTTGTCCCCCTAGCATTGCTTGACAACCGATGCTGGTGTGTTTATGTCCCCGTTACTTAGCGGTTCGGCAAAAGATACCGATAGAAAAAGTACTGGATTTACAAAAAGAATAAGTCCCGGGTTCGAGTTGCTGGAATATATATATTCCACAAAACCTGTTACTCTGAGTTTCGCGTTGCATATTACTCTACCACTGGTATTTGAGTATTCTTTTCCACCTTGTTTCACATTTATGTGTTTACTCCGGTATATATATATATATATATATATATATATATATATATATATATATAGATATATATATATATATGTACATACACAAATACACATGTATATATATATATATAATATATATTATATATATATATATATATATGAGTGTGTGTTTTCAACTATACACACACACTACTCATACACGCATACAGGCATTCACAGAAGCCGTGTAAGACAAAAAAGTAAAATAATGGCGAGATAATGGATGAAAGAGACGTACAAAGCACAGCGGGGAAAAACAGTAAATAAATATAAATATATTAATATAGGAATGAAGTGATAAAGGAACAACGCCATTGCGAAATAATTAGAAAAAAAAAAAGAAAACCAAAAAAAAAAAAAAATTGGGGGAAATTACAAATAATTATGCAAATACTGTATTTGAAGAATTATTACGAAAATGGTTTTGTCTGGAGAAGGAGAGGCTTGTCTCTCAGTTATTTAGCATCTCTCTTTCTCCCTCAACCTTTTCTCTTCTCCCTCTCTCTCTCCGTGTCTTTTGTCCTCTCTCATCCTCCTCTCTATCTCTCTCTCTCTCTCACTTTACGTGTTATTCTATGTGTGTCTGTCACTCACGTGCCTGATTATTTGTTTGTCTGTCAGTCTCTTTGTTTCTCCCTCTCTCCCTCTCATCCCCTCTCTCTCTTTCTCTCTCTCTCTCTCTGTTCCTCTTTTACATGCAGACACCCTTTCGCTATTTTGTCAATTTTTCATACTTTCTCCCTTTCTCTCTCTTTTCCTACACTTTCTATGTCTGTCTGTCTTTCTTTCTCTGTCTTCTCTCTGTCTCTCTGTCTCTCTCTGCCTGCTATTGCTTGTGTTTCTTTATGTATTCCTATTTTCCATGTATGTATGTATGATGTATGTATATATATATATATATAGGGAGAATTCATAAGAAAACAAAAGATGAAGACAGGAGACATATATATATATATATATATACACGGTAATGTCTAAGTCTATATGGAGGACGTAACATCAGGGTAGGGAAGGTAAGTAGTGACTACCGAAATCAAAAATCAATAACATTGATGATTGAATTAAGTGTACGTGGTATGTATATATGTATGTATGTATATGTTTATATATATACATACATTGACATAGATATATACATATATATATAGGGATATATGTATGTATATACATATATATACATGTATATCACACACACACATAAATCTATCTGTCTATCTATCTATCTATCTATATATATATATGTATGTATGTTTATATATATATATATGTGTATGTGTATGCATGCATGTATGTATATATATATATATATAATATAGTACATATATATATGTATATATATATATATATATATATATATGTACATATATATATATACATACATTTATATATATGATGAGACCGCCTTCGTATATGAGTGAGCAAGGGATTGCACCTAGAAGTTTACCCTCCGAGGCACAAGTCTGGGCAAGGTTGTTTTTATGGAAGGCCAGCAGTCGCCCATGTATACCAGCCTCCCCTCTCCACGCCCCCGATGTTATCCCAGAGAAAAGCAAATGGTCCAATACAGCTTGGTATCAATGACGTCGCAACTCATTTCTACAGCTGAATGAACTGGAGCAAGGTGAAATAAAGTGTCTTGCTCAAGAAGACAACACGCAGCCCGGTCCGAGAGTCAAAATCGCAACTTTACGATCGTAAGGACATAAACGTGCATGTAGAGATTCCTATAGACATATACACAGAGGGACAACGAAAGGAATGGTACCTTATTTATCGACCTCTTATGTATACATACGCATACATAGATCCATGCTAATGCACAGGTGTGTGAGTTTTTATGACTGCATTTGTGTCTTTGTGTGTATGTATGCGTGTGTGTGGGTGCGTGCGGTGTTCCTCCTTACATTCTCTCTCTTTTTCTCTTTTTACTTGTTTCAGTCATTTTGACTGCGGCCATGCTTTAATCGAGCAACTCGACTCCGGGACTTATTCTTTGTAAGCCTAGTACTTATTCTATCGGTCTCTTTTGCCGAACCGCTAGGTGACGGGGACATAAACACACCAGCAACGGTTGTCAAGCAATGCTAAGGGGACAAACACAGACACACATACATATATATACATATATACGACGGGCTTCTTTCAGTTTCCGTCTACCAAATCCACTCACAAGGTTTTGGTCGGCCCGAGGCTATAGTAGAAGACACATGCCCAAGGTGCCACGGAGTGGGACTGAATGAGGAACCATGTGGCTGGTAAGCAAGCTACTTACCACACAGCCACTCCTGCGCCTACATATATGCAAAATAATTTTTTCGTCTTTTCTCCTCGTTGCTACAACCTGCTTTGAACTATGGAACAAACTTACAGTGAATTGAGATATACCCCCCAACTATAACTTCGATCCTCCAAAAAACAAATGGACTTAACTTAGCACTGATAACCCACCGACTCACAACGTTGTAATTAAATCGGTTCGAAGATTGAATTAGTGAATATTTTTCTGAAGCTCTCACTGCATTTTGAACTCTCACATTTTGAACTCTCACTGCATTTTGAGACCAGAAAATGAAACAAAGAATCAGCACCAAATGCCGATTGTAGCTTGTTTCATGTTTTACTCAGCCGTGAAGGTGCGTGGCTTAGTGGTTAGGGCATTCGGCTCGCGATTGTAAGGTCGTGAGTTCGATTCCCGGCGACGCGTTGAGTCCTTGAGCAAGACACTTTATTTCACGTTGCTCCAGTCCACTCAGCTGGCAAAAATGAGTTGTACCTGTATTTCAAAGGGGCCAGCCTTGTCACACTCTGTGTCACGCTGAATCTCCCTGAGAACTACGTTATGGGTACGCGTGTCTGTGGATTGCTCAGTCACTTCCACGTTAATAAATAAGCAGGCTATTCCGTTGATCGTATCAACTGGGACCCTCTTCGTCGTAACCGACGGAGTGCTCCCTTTTACTCAGCCAATCAACTAATCTTGTCGGAATTCTATGCCACAAGATAGGCTTCGAGCACACATACATATTCCTTAAAAGTAAGGCCTCTCTTTCTTCGTATTTTTGGTGGATATTAGCTGACATGTATACATATCTTATCTGGATTATTGACGTATATATTGAGATCCGGTTTACTCTGAGATAATCAGATATGATATGCTGCTTATCACGACGGTAATCCCTTCGAAAATAACTATATGATAATTCCTGACATAAGTTTTGGCTCCTGCTGTTGTTAATGTTGCTGGTATTCTTTAACCCGGATCGAGTAGACCTTCATCAAAGTATATCCATCTGTAATCATCCAGTCTTTCTGGAATTTTCTAAGATGATATTATCTTACGTGACTTTCGGTCTTATCTTATTTACTAATTCTAATAAACAGCGATGTGGTAGCTATTTCTAGCTGGTCAGGCAGCCACATGCACATTTACATGTAGATTCGGCCTGGTTCGTTATACCAGTACCGGTGCACACGTGTTGAATGTGCAGAGATGTTAAATTTTGATTCGTTGAACAACAGAGGACGGCTATTTAAATATGCAATTAGCGATCCCCATCACATATGCACCTGGGCCTACATGATGAAAAACAAAAAAGAAACATTGTACTGGTGATAAAACAAAGATGAAGGCGGCGAGATGGCAGAAACTTTAGCACGCCGGGCGAAATGCGTAGCCGTATTTCGTCTGCCGTTACGTTCTGAGCTCAAATTCCGCCGAGGTCGACTTTGCCTTTCATCCATTCGGGGTCGATAAATTAAGTACCAGTTACGCACTGGGGTCGATGTAATCCACTTAATCCCTTTGTATGTCCTTGTTTGTCACCTCTGTGTTTAGCCCCTTGTGGGTAGTAAAAAGATAGGTATTTCGTCTGTCTTTGCGCTCTGAGTTCAAATTCCACCGAGGTTGACTTTGCCTTTCATCCTTTCGGGGTTGATAAATTAAGTACCAGCTACGCACTGAGGTCGATGTAATCGACTTAATCCCTTTGTATGTCCTTGTTTGTCCCCTCTGTGTTTAGCCCCTTGTGGGTAGTAAAAAGATAGGTATTTCGTCTGTCTTTGCGCTCTGAGTTCAAATTCCACCGAGGTTGACTTTGCCTTTCATCCTTTCGGGGTTGATAAATTAAGTACCAGCTACGCACTGAGGTCGATGTAATCGACTTAATCCCTTTGTATGTCCTTGTTTGTCCCCTCTGTGTTTAGCCCCTTGTGGGTAGTAAACAGATAGGTATTTCGTCTGTCTTTGCGCTCTGAGTTCAAATTCCACCGAGGTTGACTTTGCCTTTCATCCTTTCGGGGTTGATAAATTAAGTACCAGCTACGCACTGAGGTCGATGTAATCGACTTAATCCCTTTGTATGTCCTTGTTTGTCCCCTCTGTGTTTAGCCCCTTGTGGGTAGTAAACAGATAGGTATTTCGTCTGTCTTTGCGCTCTGAGTTCAAATTCCACCGAGGTTGACTTTGCCTTTCATTCTTTCGGGGTCGATAAATTAAGTACCAGTTACGCGCTGTGGTTGATGTAATCGACTTAATCCGTTTATCTGTCCTTGTTTGTCCCCTCTGTGATTAGCCCCTTGTGAGCAATAAAGAAACAGATAAACCAAAGATGGCAGTGTATTTGGAATTGCTAAATACATTTGGTGATACCCTGCCTATGTTTGGAATGCAAATGAATCAGTTATTAAATGGCGATATAGTAATAAGTAACAGGGATATCACCATGAGCCCATATTAATATCTATTTCAGTTTAAGAAGTGATAGAGGAGAGCTATTTGCGAAGAAACGTTAAATATTATTGAGAGACTGGGCTCGGGTGGAAATGCCGTCTGGTTTAAATTACAAAAGTCGAAGACAACCTTCACTGACAGCTGGTAACACATAAGGCATGGATGTCTATCTAGCTTGATTTGAGAAAATCTAGGTTACTGTTATGTTTTGCTAAAGTACACAGGAAAAATGTATGAATTCAGCTAATGGTGTACTTCTTAACATAGAAAGCAATAATATTTTGATGGTGCATTTATTGTTATGATTATATATCACACACATTCTTATATGTATGTGTGTGTACACATATATGTATTTAAGTATAGACATATAGAAGTATATATATATATATATACATACATACATACATACACATATCTATACATACATATATGTATATATGTGTGTATGTGTGTGTGTTAGTGTTTTATATATGTATATAGACGGTAACATTTTTGCTGCTATAACATGGCTGTTCTATACAGAACTATGTTGCTACATTTTAGCCCAAGAAGAACGTATTTTCCAGCTGGTTTGCGACACACAGCCTTAGTCCGATATAATGTAAGCTAGGGAGCGAATCACTCCCCAGCAGCCTTAAAACCAGCTACTTTGCTCGTTCTATATATATATATATATATATATGGATGGATGGATGAAAACAGTTTGATTGAAACTCCTTGATACTCGACCTCGGCGGCATTTGAACTCAGAGCAACGTGAAATGAAGTGTTTTGCTCAAGAACATAACGCGTCGCCCGGTCCAGGAATCGAAACCACAATCTTAGGATCATAGTGCTGACACTCTAACCACTAAGCCACGCGCCTCCACACACAAACACACACACACACACATATATATATATATTGGTTTCGTATTTTGGAAAAAGGTCAGTAGTTTCTGAGGTTCAGGTAAATCGATGAAATTGACCCCATTGTTCAACCAGTACTTATCTTATCGACCCAGATTTCATGAAAAACAAAGTCGACCTAGGCGGAACTCGAACTCAGAACGTAGCGGCGGACAAAATGACGCTAAGCTTTTTAACCGACGTGCTTAGCTATTCTGTCAGCTCGCCGCCCTACACACACATTATATATACAACATATAATGTGGAGGCGTTTTATGGTTGAACGGTGAATGTTTTGACTTCGCAACGAGAAGGCCCCAAGTTCGATGCAACTGAGTAGGAACATCAACAGCTGTAATTTTTCTATACCTTCTGGTAAAGCTATTGCTCCTGACGGAAATTTGCTAAACAGAATCGGCGCAGAATGATGTCATATAGATTGTAAATGTAATTCCAAAGCTTCAGACCTCATACATGCCGTGTCACGCTGCTTTCACCAGAGAATTACAGAATTACGTTAAGAGTACATGTGTCTGTGGAATGCTGAGAGACGTTATTAATTCAAAAGCAGATTGAACGATGAAGAGCAGTCACCCTATATAGTCTGTCTGTTCCTCCCCCTCTCTCTCTCTCTCTTTCTCTGTGTATATATATATATATACAGCAGGAGTGGCTGTGTGGTAAGTAGCTTGCTTACCAACAACATGGTTCCGGGTTCAGTCCCACTTCGTGGCACCTTGGGCAAGTGTCTTCTACTATAGCCTCGGGCTGACCAAGGCCTTGTGAGTGGATTTGGTGGACGGAAACTGAAAGAAGCCTGTATATATATATATATATATATATATATATTGAGACACAACTACCTCGAACACACAAGTGCAAACAAGGGAGTCAGAGAAAGGCAGAATGCCACTTAAATCTGAACACTACTATAGAAATATTCTTTTAAGAAAACTTTTCTTCTAATTTTTCTAAATTTAATTATTTAATCGTTACAGTTGAAAAGGTCTCAAAATGACCGAAACGGTACTGAAATGTTCACTATAAATTATTTTAGCATTTTCTATTTTTTACTTGTTTTTTCATATATATATATATATATATATATATATGTGTGTGTGTGTGTGGTGTGTGGTGTGGTGTGTGTGTGTTGTGTGTCTGTGTTGTCCCCCTAGCATTGCTTGACAACTGATGCTGGTGTGTTTATGTCCCCGTCACTTAGCGGTTCGGCAAAATGATAGAATAAGTACTGGGCTTACAAAGAATAAGTGCCGGGGTCGAGCTGCTCGACTAAAGGCGGTGCTCCAGCATGGCCGCAGTCAAATGACTGAAACAAGTAAAAGAGTAAAAGAGTAATATATATATATATATATTATATATATATATATATATATATATATATATATATATATAATTTCCTTATTGCCCACAAGGGGTTACATATAGAGGGGGGAACAAGGACAGAGAAGGATTAAGTCGATTACATCGATCCCAGTGCGCGTCTGGTGCTTAATTTATCGATCCCGAAAGTATGAAAGGCATTGTCGACCTCGGCATATAGCCAGACACTCAGTCAGTTACGATGACAAGGGCTCCAGGTGATTCGAACGACGGAACAGCCTGCTCGTGAAATTAACGTGCAAGTGGCCGAGCAGCACACGGACGCGCGTGTCGTTGCCGAGTTTTTAGAGAGTTTCACCGTGACAGAGAGTGTGATAAGGTAAGCCCTTTCAAATACAGGTACAACCCCTTTTGCCAGCTGAGTGGACTGGAGCAACGGATTTACGACCTTGAGCCGAATACCGTAATCATTATGCAACGCGCCCTGTCATCTCTCTCTCTCTCTCTATCTATCTATCAATCTATCTATTTATTTGTCTGTCTGTCTCTCTCTATCTAGTTGTCTGTCTGGCTGTCTGTCTGTCTCTCTCTATATATATATCTATCTATCTATCTATCTTTCTATCTCTCTCTCTCTCTCTCCCTCCTTTTATCTATCTATCTATCAATCTATCTATGTATGTATCTATCTATCTATCTATCTATTTATTTCTCCGGCTCTACGTAGACGACGGTCGACAGGTGTGGTCGTTGTTTGTGAGGCACGCTTTCCTGCAGCTCGTCTCCATGACCGAACTGCAGTCGTGGATCAAAAAGAGGCCGAGGAAGGGCGAATGGCACCGCGAGTGTCGCGTTGCTCTCAAGCAACTCTGCCGTCCCGGGTCGACCTTGAGTGACTTCAATACAACCAAAGCTTTCTATAGGGGATTAGTGGAAAGGAGGTACGACGACGAGCTCGGGACGAACCTGGACGTCGACGAGGAATACCTAACCCACCTCTTCAGGACGACTTTCGAGCCAGGGCCCATGGACAACTTCCAGAGATATCTGGCCCGCCAGTGCTACCGAGAAGCGCTACCCGTTCGGGATAAGCTCTACAGACACGGCTCGAGAAACACGGGGCCGACCTGCCCGAGATGCAGTCAAAGCGACGAAACCGTTCTGCATGCACTCGTGCAGTGTCCAACAATTTCCGACCTGTGGGCTTATGTCGAACGACTGCTGTCACGTGTGGGACGATTCGTTTTATCAGCCGAGTCTATCCTCAATATTGTCACGCCTCCTTCCGTCAAAAGGAAAGGAAGAGCCATTTTCATCATTCTTGTGGCTATGGCGAAAGTATGTATCTGGTGGACGCGTCTGAAAGGATTAGAGACAAACACTTTCCTCACTGGTCAATCTCTCATCAACTTCTTCAAGTATCACTTGAAAAGGAAAGTGAGAGTAGAAAGGCAAGTTTTGTCTAGCGAATGTTTAAAAAATAATGGGTGAATGTAGCAAGGATGACACGTATGAATGACGAAGCCAACTTGAGCATAATCCTATGAACCGGAAAAATTTAAAACAGAGAGTTACTTACTTGCAAATAACATTATTGACCGAGGTTACAGTGATCTTTTCCGTAGGCTTTTCTTTCCACGGATACTCCTTATCTGTTTCCCCCTTTACACTTTACATCAAGACATTTCTGTTATACACGAACCCTATTGATCGTTGTTTTTCTTCCTCTTTTTTTTTACGATCCCTTTTGATCGAAAACCTACCCTCTTTTCCTCCCTAAAAAGAAAAGCTTTACTTTGTAATTTGCCCCCTCTGTGTCCATCCCTGTGTGGCTAATAAAGAAACATATCTATCTATTTTTCTATCTATCTCTCTATCTATCTATCTATCTATCTATCTATCTATCTATCTATCTATCTATCTATCTATCTATCCATCTATCTATCTATCTATCTATCTATCTATCTATTTATCTATCTATCTATCTATCTATCTATCTATCTATCTATCTATCTATCTATCTATCTATCAATCTATCTATCTACCTATCTATCTACGTTGCTAGTTAACCATTTCCCTTTGCGACCAAACGGCAAACATTCAGTCCCATTGCGCAACAGCCTGGACAATTATGTTCTGCAACAGCCTCGGACAGCCCACAGTTGTGTTATAATTTGTTAGACGGAAACTGTGTAGAAACCCGTCGTATGTATGTATGCATGCATGCATGTAAATGTGCCATGGAT